>NC_140816.1:3842500-4157500 GCF_050613455.1 Vespa mandarinia | reverse complement strand
CTGGAAGGACCACCGTTGCACTTTTTTTTTCTCTCTCTTTTTTTCCTCCTTCTTTTTCTTCCTCTTCTTTTCGCTTAAGAGTTAAACTGTAATCCCGTTGAAGAAGTTGGACGGTCCTGTTGCAATTGGCCTCACCGTTAACGGTAGTGTAACTTCCCGCGCCCCGTCCCTCTTTTTTTCTTACGCTTTTCTGTTTTGTTTTTTCTTTCGTTTTCTTATCCTGAAAGAGAAATATGGACGTCTGACAACCGAAATATGCGTATACATTTCGAACGTCCTTCTCTCTCTCTCTCTCTCTCTCTCTCTCTCTCTCTCTCTCTCTCTCTCTCTCTCTCTCTCTCTCTCTTTTCGTTACTTTATTAATCAATCTCGTAAGCATACAATTTCAGATCCTACATCAGGTCCTTCATTTTCTTTTTTAAACAAATGCTCTTTTCTACTGATAAGAAAACAAGACATCGAAAATCTCTTTTCTCTCTCTCTCTCTCTCTCTCTTTTCCTTTCATCTCATCGATTGAGTACATATCGTAATGGCAGCCGATTAACGCGTGGCCATTCTTTTCCTCGATCAGCTAGGAACAACGATGAAGAATTCGGACTGCGGAACGGCAGCCCCACTTCTGCACAACTAGTCGGTTACACTTTCGTTGTTGCGACTAGTGGTACCATTCGCCAACCGTATTCCACCTTCGTCGAAGAATCGTCGAGTAAATTGAAATAAATCTATTCTTTGATATGAGCAATGTTTGTTAATAGATACGATGGCCTTGAAACGAGAGAATATGCAAAGAGCGATTAGATATATTGTATAAATATATCATATGTAGAAATTTGTTACTAAGCAATACCGTCAATTACTATAGTAAAGATATTAGTAACTATATATGAAGTTTATATTAATTATAGAAAGATTTACTATATTTGAATTTATTTAAAAATTATATATATATATATATATATATATATATATATATTTACGTATGTATGTATATATACATTATATATCGTTTCAAAAACATATTTTTCTAAGATTAGGATAAAGATGATGTTTTCATTTTTATTTTGTTGAGATTTTGCATGGATTGATATGTCAAAATATTTTCTGGTGTTTTTGGGAATACGAAAGATAAGTAAATAATCGAAGAAATAAGTAGACAAAAAATAAATTCAAAAAATAGATTGACTCAACATATTTATTAATAGATAAGAAACAACAAAAAGAAATTTGAGGATTCGTAAATAAGTAATATTCAATTAGATTATATATAATTTATAGATATAAATATATATTACGATAGTGTTATATATTACAATAGATACAGCTATATATTACAATATGTAGGCAGATAGTACAATTCAATATCATTATTGTTGAGGGAAGCTGATGACTATATCTTTCCTGATAAATTTTTTGTAATTTTATGAAATATGTATTTTAAAGAGAAAAAGAAGAAAGAAAATATTTTCTATTTAGTTCAAATGATAAGAATCATAAAATATTTTTTAGATAAAAATTGTAAATAAAGAAATCGATTTAGTGCTTTTATTTACATTGATTACGATTTTACGATATAAATAATACTCCCTTTTCTTTTATCTAATATTTGCAATATATGGCTTTTCTTTTTATTGCTTCCAATTTATTCTATTCTTTCGCATCTTTCATTATACGATAACATTTATTTATAATAAAATAGAATATATTTTACATTAAAAGTATTAAATATTTATATTATAACGTTATTCACAAAAATGCAAGTAATACAAAAAATGCAAGATCTCTTTTTGATATATTTCTATCTTTCTCACAAGAAGATTTGGCAAAAGTTAACCTTCAAGACTAAACGTGTCCGAGGAATATAAATATAAAAGGAAAACATGTGTGTAGCAGACGTAGAGTGTATTTAGAAGGAAACATTGAAAGATGACAATGGTCACGCGCCCAGAATGTGCCACGTTCGATGACCTCCTCAAGATATTGAGTAGGTATCTTTTATGTTGTCTTTCTTCTAAAAAAGAAAATAAAAAAGAAGAATTCGCAACGGAAAATTGTATATCTTTTTCCAGATGTGTTAACAAACAGAACAAACAATGACAAACATTGTACATGTTGTCTCCTTCTATTGCAAAAAATATAATACAATCACGTAATAGACTTATCACGTTAACCGATAGATCGGTAACAAGGACTCCATTGAAGGACTACGTTGAAAGGACAATATGTTAGAACACGTGTCGTTATCGTCCTTCAAGAAAAGCAATAGTGTCGTGTGACTTCAATAAATCAGGCCAATGTAAACGTAAATTGTTTCAACGATTGTAACGATGAAACGAACAGAAAGGAATATATATATATATATATATATATGTCTTAAAAAAAAAAGTCCAAGAGCTACTTGTGACGCCTAACGAGCGCACCATAAGGAAACAATTATTCAAAAGTAAAGAGAGATTCGAATCATCGACACTTAAGAACGTTTCAAGGCGCGAGTAATAAAACACACCTAAGCAAATCGAAATACTCCCGCTGTTGAAGCATTTTGATGTTCTACAATATATATCATTACCTTGGTATATCTATATCTATTTGTTTGTGAGACTGTCACTTTTTTCCTGGTTTCTCGATCATTGGCCGTCACGATGCACTGTGAAGGCAAGAAGAAAATATCATTCGATGTAAAAAAAAAAAAAATAAAAGTACCTAATTAGCTGGATTATTGCCTTTGCCACGCGTTCGTGAACTCAATAACGATTATTAATGACTATACGAAGGTTTTCAGTCTCGACAATATTCAATAATGTTAATATCTGTTTCTTTTTTTTTTCTTTTTTTTTCTTTTTTTTTTCTTTTTTTTCTTTTTTTTTTTTTTTTAATTCATTTAAATATCTTTACATTTTCCATCTTATATCTTTTTATATATATGAAAATTGATTCTCGTATTGTTAATATGATTTATAATGAAATCTTTGTAAAGTATATGGTTAAAAATTTTATGTTAAAACTTTTTTCTTTTCATTAAGAATAATTATTTTTTAATTTTTGTTATAATATTTTATCCTTTTTTTGCTTAATTATTTTATCAAACGGTTATCTGCGCATAATATTCGCAAATTTATATTAGAACGTTGGAAATGTCTTTCTAATTCAAACGTTAAAGGTAAGAGAATATTTTCCTTTGAGATGGTATTGTGGACCACCCGGAAATACGGCGTGTGAAATAAAAGGAAAAGCATGACTTTGACAACGAACTCGTCCCCAATACCTCTCTCCCCTAAAAAAAAAAAAAAAAAAAAAAAAACTTTCTTCCGGGTGGAAATCCCATATAGAATTATGAAAAGGGCATAAATAATCTGCCCTCTCAGTTTACTCGTTTCTCTTCCACGCTAAGTAGTACGAGTCTAAATATTGCGAGGCACGATTTCTTACGGTCGACCTGTTCACGCTGAGTTTTCGAGATGCCGATAGAAAATATTTCCCCGCGCACAATTTTTCACGGTATTCATCCAAAAAAATTCTCTTTTCGACACCGACTACTTTCGGTATCGTCATCGGTATGCGTCCATTCGATTTCCACGTTCATTTCACTCTTGCACAGATACATCTCTCAATGTATCACACATGACAAGACAATAATACGTGTTTTCGTTCCTTTTTTATTTTTTATTATTATTTTTTTATTTTTTTATTTTTTTTATTTCGTAAACTAATTTTAAATGTAGCTCTAGAAATGTACAATTATACAGTAGAGTAACTTTTGTTATAAGAGTAATGATATATGGCATATAATTATGTGCTCAACGATATTATAAATATAATTGGTATTATGTAGATATATTTATATGATGTAACTTTATTATATAAGTTGTGAAATTATCTCAAAAAGAAAAAATATTTTAAAAAATGTTAGAACCGTCCAAGATTTAATACTAAATATGACATTAATTAATATATTAAAAAATTTGCAAAACATCTTTTATTCTCATGGAAGTGTTATGGTAATAAATTTCAAAATATATTACCGAATAATATAAGATAAAAAAAGAAGATAATGTAAAATTCTCAACTAATAGATCTATTACTGTAAACAAGACTCAGTACGCTATTGTTCAATTTAGAATATAATAAATAAATAATAGATCCTAATATCCATTGTAATCGTATAGTTTTTCGTTATAGTATTTTAAGATCGTTTTATAAACCGCAGTTATAAACTTGTTTTAAGTTTATCTTGCTAGTTAAAAGCTCGTATTTATTTGATTCAGAAAAAGAATTTAATTTTAAATGTAGATAAAATTTAACCATGTCTGATAAAAAAAAAAATATCCACGATATTTTGTTCGAACGTTGAAATAAATTTTAAATGCATGAATCCACATTACTCAAAAATCAAACGAATATTTTTAGTAAAGTTAAAAAATATCTGCTAGTGTCGTAAATAATAATTAAACAGATCTTTTTAAAGATTTTTCGTCGACGTTATTTTTCTCGCTTAACAATGAAACCAAAACTTGTTTTTCTCCTTTTAAAATTGGAAGCTCTGTCAACTAAAGGTTGTTCAAAATTTACGGTAGTTTTAAAAAAGAACGGTTTGCGGCATTCAATATGACCACTTTAAACTGTTAGGTTTTACCTTAATAACTTCAACTATTCACCTAATCGATATTGTTAAATAACCTTGACCCGAATAATGGTACAGTAAAATTACTGTAAAACATTAAAAATAAGCTTCATAATTCTTCTATTGTTTAGATCCTTTTGACCTACACAAATTTATGAAGGTTTGATTGGAATCGTAAAATAACAAAAAGTTGATAAAATAAGTGAAATAACCAAAGATAATACCAATAATATTATTATTAGATTTCAACGTTACACACACATACACACACAAACACACATACCTATGTATAATACATACTTTCTAT
This sequence comes from Vespa mandarinia, assembly GCF_050613455.1. Classification (NCBI taxonomy): domain Eukaryota; kingdom Metazoa; phylum Arthropoda; class Insecta; order Hymenoptera; family Vespidae; genus Vespa; species Vespa mandarinia. The sequence continues at coordinate 4,152,574 of NC_140816.1, read as the reverse complement.
TTATTTCTCTTTCCCTTTTTTCTTGTATAATTAATTATATTTATCGAAATATCTCTTTTCGAAAAATATAAACATGAAAATATTTTCAAATTGTTAAAAATTGAAATATTTTGCATGATATGACATATTACGCTGATGGAAAAGGTCACGAGCGAAAATGTTTAAACCACGATGGCTACCGAGCATCCTTTCATTACTTTTCACGACCCTTAGGACACTTGTGCACTTTACCAATGCAATTCGAGCCAGTGTTAGTTAGAAAATACCCCCTCCCGTTGTTTGAGGTCGTAAATTTTTCAATTCTTGATGGACAGGTAAAATCGTAAATTTTCACGGATACATAATGGTTTAAGATATCCCTTAAACCGAACATAAAAGACTTGACGTTTCAAAATTACTTCATCAAAAATTTTATTTTTTTTGACGTTTGAATCTATTAAAATAAATTGCGGTTAATTCAATAATTTTAAAATACAAGTTAACAATTATCCGTGAAAAATTGACAAATATTCAGTATATCACATATTTGAAAAGAATAAAAATTTTCTTCAAGAGTAATCTGATGAAATGAGAATTACCTTTTTCATATGAGTAATAATAAAGAACATAACTCAATAGATTATATTCTCAGTAAATACTACTTCGGTTTTCTATAAATCATCGATCAATTATTGAAAGGCTGTTAATTGGAAAAAAAAAAAAAAAAAAAAAAGAAGAAAAAGGAAATAAGGAAGGGAAAAAGAAAGAAAAAGAAAAAAATGTCAACGGGTCTTTGATAGTAGCAAAGAAAAAGCAAGTTCGATCGACCTTGGCAAGGACTCGACAAGCTTGCATTCTCCTATTAAGAAGCAGCTGAGTATATTCGATGTATATAGCATCACATATATATATATATATAAATATATATATATGCATGTATGTATATATATATATATATATATATATATATATCTACTTCGTACGTGTTACATTCGACGAAGCATAGAGTGAAAACGCCGATGTTAGACACTCAACCAATCATCGAGCTACCCTACCGGCATGTTTCTTGCCTCGAAGTATCACGCACATGTGCTCGCATACGTGCGAGCGTACAGGTGGGCCCCTCTTGGCTAATCCCCACCACTTGTCATCCTATTATCAAGGGGATAGTGGGGGTATAGAATGGCCCAAAAGTGGGGGTAATACGCTTACACATCGACGTTCGACCGAACGCGGATGTTGCCACGAACTTACGAGGAAACTTACTCGCGTTGCCGTTACACGGTTCTACCTTGTTAGAACTGTGGCGTGGTTCTCGGCAACAACAATGAGAACAACGACGACGACGACGACGACGACGACGACGACGACGACGACGACGACGATGATGATGATGATGATGACGACGACGACGACAAAGATGATGAGGACGAGGACGACGAAAACCATGCGTTACATAAATATGCGCGTGACACAAGACTACATTTTTTAACAATTTCTTTTGTAATTATTTATAATCGTTGCCGTTTCACTCTCTCACGAGAGTGAATTTCGTGGGCTTGTTTTTTTTAACATTGTAGAATAATCTCATACAAATAAATTGTATAACTATGTAAAATTACGAATGTAATGTTGAATGACGTTGATTTTAATCATCTTAAATACATTTCACTTATAAACGTGCAATCCTAAAGATTCTTTTAAATCGTTTCTGTATTTTCGATAGATAATATCATAAGTAATATAAATCATCGCTTATCGATAGTTAAATTAGTATCTATTGTTGAAATAGGTGTATTATGATTTGTAAGTAATAAGAATATTTAAATAACTAACAGATATCATTTTTAAGCGAATTTTATAATACTGAAATAATTAATCCCTTGTCTTATTATTTCAATCATCCTATTTGCTTATCATTAACTCGAAGGAATATCTGAATAGCTAATCCTAAAATAATTACATAGGTACTTCTAATTTGTAATTTTATCGAAGAATAACCAGATGTTCTATCGTAGTTATGTACTTCTATACCTCACACAATATACATACCTACGTAAGATACTTAATAGAAACGAGCTATTAACTTCACATTTTATTTTATCTTTGCCGGCTACGTTATGTAATATACGTCATTACGTGAATTAGTAAGTTACTCTTACAATTAAAAACTTTCGTGCTTATACTTACACGAAACGATGACCCATTGCATAGAGAATAGCATTTGTGTGCAAATACTTTTACATAACGGTCATTAATGACCATGCTGTATTCGAGTGCTAATTGAACAACGTTACATCTTTAACGTTCTCGCCGATGTAATTTTAATTCCTCGAACGGTTAGAGTACCAATATAGATACCCATGGTTATACACACGGATCTTCGTTCGTCGCGTTGAGGAAGTCACGCGGCGGTCGAGAGTCCGAGACCCCAAAAAAATGAGGACATTCTGAAAAGTGTGTGACGGCGGGGGGTTGAGAAGGAAGAGGGGTAGGGCGGCCTCCAAATATCGTCGGTGGTTCCGGATTTCGGTAGGCGGCAAAATGGCCAAAGAAAGGAATAAAAAAAAAAAAGGAGAAGAAGAAAAGACAGAAAAAAATAAGAAGAAAGAGAAAAAGAGAAGAAGGGCTGAAGAACGGAACATATTCGAGCGTTTGTGCCATCTCAATTTCGTAAAATGTAATTAGGTAAAGGTTCGTTAGGTTATTAGCCCTGGGCCAATAGAAAAAGTAGTTCATTTGTTTCTTGATAGATTTGAGAGAAACCAGGATGGCCTACTAATTTGGATTTTAAACAAAAACGATTAAATTCAGAACAAATCTCATCTCTATTTTTCTTATAAAACTTCAACGTCGACATATATAATTCGACATCATCGAGATAGATAGATAAGTATTAAGTTTCAAGTTGAAAGTAGACATTAAGCATACCGATAATCAACATCGATTAAAATACGCATAGATGGAGAATCGACAGTTGCTATGCTCTAACGAGCGATTAACGCGGCCAAGTTTTTACTCTTCGCAGTCTGACGAAGCAATTAGAGCAAGAAGGAATTTCGTCGTCGCTCGTTGGATGAAATCCTTTCAAGACAGTTTAACATAGGAAACTAAGAGTGGGTCGTGGCACATCGTCCAACGATAACGATAACGGCAACGAAGACGGCGTCGGCGACAACGACAATGATTCGTTCGTGGATTTAAGATTGCTTTCTTTTTCTCGGTCTCGGTTCTTACGCTCGTTTTCTTAGTTTCGTCTTGGATTCTCACTTAAAAATAAAAAGTCCACGAGTTTTCTTTCTCTCTCTCTCTCTTTTTTTCTTTCTTTCTTTCTTTCTTTCTTTCTCTCTTTGTCTCCTTCTTCTTCTCTCTCTTCCTCTATCCCTCTCTCTCTCTCTCTTTCATTCTTTCACCTCCCTCTCGCATTCATTCTCTCGCTCCCACTCTTCTTTTTCTTTCGCTTCCTTCTAATCGAGCAGCAGGAACGCCGTCACTCTTCTAGTTTTGTCCTGTTTACCAAGTAGGCCAATCGAGATGGAGAGTAAACGCGGATCGGGGCTGCGCAGTTATGGGGAGACGTTTTATTTTTACCCGGTATATGTGTATGAGCATATAGTGAGTGAGTGAGTGTGCACATACATATATTCGCACGTATATACTTCATACCTACTCATGAACAAGCTTATGGTCGACTACCAACAGACGTTGCTTCGCCGTTCATATACCTACGTCACGTATATACAAATGATAACGCGCTAATGTGAAACGGAGCATAAAACTGAATACATTGTTATGTTCTCGTGTCATTTCTATTACGGACTATTACACCCGCCGAGTTTAAAAATTAAATTTTCTTAAAAATAACATTCTTCAACAGTTCGATCAAGTAGTATGTAACACGTATTAATTATGATAAGTATATACTGCGAAAATTAATATTTTTTAGATCACTGTGTTTTGTTTATATCACATCTACCAAATACAAACATTGAATTTCTTTTATAAATCAATTCTCGAAATTAGAATTAATTAGAATCGCCTTGTGAAATTCATATTTTTATAGATCACTCTCATTCGAATCTCTATACAATCTCAATCGGAAACTTTAACGCTGGAGACTTCAACGCTTGCGCAAGCAAGACACTTATATACATCGTATATATAATGAATATATATTGTCAAAGTAAAATAAAATTAGATTATAGAAAAATTGATTTCATAAGTAAACGGCTAATATCTATTATCATTAGTTATTTTTTGTAGCGCAGTTACTTTTACGTGAAAAATCATTTGGAATTACGATCGAGTAATTCAATAACATAAAAATCATTTCCGCGTAACTGAGGCGTTCGAAAGTAATCGGACCGCTATAAGCTGTGAGCCAATTTCTTCCTCATAGAAATTGTCCTTAATAACTTGGAATTATTTCCACGGTGGTTTTAATCTGCAATTTAGAACGACTATTAATGACCTTGAGGTTTGAACCCTGCATGAAACCCATGGAAATAAAATAAAGACATTGATCTACCTTCGAGTAATTATCAATAAGTAGGTAATAATAAGTAGGTAAATGGATAAGGACAGATATGTCTAGTAAATAATTTTGTTTCTTTATATCTATTCTATTATCATGTCAATTTATATATATATATATATATATATATATATATATATATTTATAAAAAAAATAAAATAAAATAAAAAGAAACAAATGACAATTTGTCTCGAGAGATAAGCTACATACTTCTCCCGTGAGATATGCGAACCGTTAGCTCGAAGAAGCTGGAATCGGATCGCAGGGTTCTCACGAATACTGGGACTATCCTTCGTGATCGATCGCGCATACGAGAAGATAGACGAGCTTCTCCTACAGGGAATGACGGTATGAATACGAGGAGTTGAGACAACGACAATGATGATGATAAAGAAGACATCGACGAGCAGCTATACAACACATAGGTACATATATAGTAGCATAGTATAACATAGGTAAGTGTGTTTGTGGGTTAGTGGCACACAAGAGCTGCTGGCCGCCGCCGCCATTGCCCATCACAGTCCCGCAACTGCTTGGTAGTACCACTACAATGACTCGTTAGCATCGACTGGTAAAATTGTATATACCCACCTATATTTTTACCTACCTACCAACCTACCTACCTAACTATCTAACTATCTACCTACCTACCAACCTACCTACGTATCTACCTCCTCTCCTGAGTCATACAGAACGTAAAGTGCCATTGTTCTTGAACTTGTACGCCATCGTACGCGATCTAACACACGCGATACGAGGACCCCAGGTTGCCACTCGAACCGAGTTTCTCCGTGGTATTATATCTTCTTGTTTTCTTTTAATGTCTTCTTAGCGTACTATTAAACACGTATACTCGATTAACAATAGATCCATTATCGATTTATAAGATTAACATACATTTGAAAAAGGACGAAAAAAATAAATGTTAACAGATGTCATGATGCTTAGTAAAAATATATATGCCATGAGAACTAGTGAATATGTATTATATATTTATCTATAGTATACTCTTGAATAGTATAAATACTTATATATTTATTATAGTATATTCTTAGGAAGTTAGATTCTATTCTTGATGGATCACAATGCCTAGAGGATTGTGATAAAGAAAAAGGCTCTTTTTCCTTCTGTCGTCACTTTACATAACACAGTCGATGCAGCTTATCCAGATTGCGCCACTTCGCATGAACGTGGAAATCGAAGAGTTACTTATTATATTTATCACCACACAAATAATTCTTCAAACAACATATACGTGTGTGTGTGTGTATGTACCTATATAGACAAATAGTAGTAGTAGTATATATACTTTTTTACATGAAAAAAAGCGAAGGTAAGGCCGCCGATCGACGATCTTATCGATCGAATGTTCTTTCAAGAGTTCCTTGCACCTGTGCGCACCATTGCAACATAATTTAACAATTATACTGCAATCGATGACGTTACGTTCTGCAAGCACCGTGCAAAAATAAACGATATCATTGAAAAACATTCGACACACTGAGTTAATCGAGCTTGCCCAATCACTGATTCCCAGCCAACACAATCATATTTATCGCTGACCATTCTAACTAAATGTAAATCACCGGATGGTAGGAGCCATTATCGGAACAAGGATCTATCGGGCTCTTAAAAACGTATTATTGAAGTACTTAACGGCTCATAATAAAGTAATAAACGTTTCAAATCTTAGTTTCAAGTTAGACAAAAATATTTCTATTTTCTATACAATTCTATACAATCTACCTATACAATCTCGATTATCTTTGATCGTTTAAAACTTCACGATATGAACAATGTAAACATAAATCTGTTCTTAGCATATATAGATAAATATTTTTCTAATAGATAAATCATAGACGATTATATAAAGTTAAATCTTTATTATACATTTAGACACTTATACGCCTAATAAATAAATCATAAAATAGATATTTTGGATCACCATAAATATTTGACTTACTTTAGATCGCTATAAATAATTTGTAAGCTTTGCAAATGAAAAAAAAATAATGTTGAATATATACGATAAAACTGATCAAAATAACATAATACAATAAGAAAAAGGGGTAGGAGGAGGAGGGATAGGAGGGAGAAATCGAAAATTTTGTTTAACAGGCTACACCATGATTCTACGGTTAAACGTTATTCTAACGGTCGTGCTTTGAATTTTGGACGTCCGAAAAAGCTTGCTGGATACGCACGTAATACATATGTACATGCGGCCCGTTGACTTGGGACCTACACCTTGACATTCGACCGACGAACGGAGAAAATCGTGTCAAACGCACCGCACTCGTGACTTCCTCGACCTAAATTTTAATTCACACACGGCGGCGCTATTAAAGGATAGAGTGACGGAGACAAGAATAGCTTACGCGAGAATATACATTCTTTTTCTCTTTCTCTTTCTTTATTTTCTTTGTTTTTGTTTTTCTTTTTTTCTCTTTCTTTTTTCTCTTCATCTTTCTCTTCCTTCTTAACGCTCACTTTTACCGCGACTGACGACACGATGAAATGTAAGATTTTTGCTGACAAATTTCATCATTTTTCTGTAATTCTAATTGTCACGTTGACTAGCAATTTTCAAACACACGTTTGTTTCAATTCATTGCATAATTTTGTTGTTTAAAAAGTAAACATACCTAATTGTAAATTGTGTCATAAAATTATCCCTCTCATAAAATGATTTTTATGATTTTGATATTATATATGTAAATAATTTTAAATTCGAAGAATTTAATAATAGCAGCATTATATTAAGCGATAAATTTATTAATATTTTATAATAAATTCATTGCTCATCTTAACAATATCCTATTACATAATTGATTTTCAGACGAAAGTAAAAAATTTCGATAATAAAGATCTCGATAAAAACCTAAGAAAGTTACAAAAGAAATATATTCATACATTACATTTGAGAAGAAGCTTTGATAGCTAAAAAGAAACTCACTATAAATACGTAAAAGTTTTACGATAGAACATACGGAAGAAATAAAATTTCTCTTTATTCGAAGCGAATTGATTTTACATTTACGAGATTAATTAAAATATTTATTTACATTACATAAATATAATTTACTTGAAGTGAGGGGGAGGTAATTCATTGAATCAAACCAAAGGGGTAGAAATTAAAATTGATTTTTACTTTGGTAAAGCGCACAAACGATAGGAACGATGTCACGATTTCGCGCGATCTCTTTTTTTTCTTTTTCTTTTTCTTCCTTTTTTTTTTATTATTCCATTCCGCGCTCGCCAAAGAAAAAGATAGCGTGGCCAGTGGTGTGTGCCGAGGCATAACATACTGCAGCCACCGGTGGCATTACCACTTCGTTACGCTCCTGTATTTTTCCGAAACTTTATATTCCTACATTGCGTTGCTCCGTTGTGTTTCGTTGCGGAGAAGGCCGCGAACCGTGGCAAAAATTAATGATGACGCGCGGACGTATAGCACCAACCGTAATTAATAACACTACAAATAATACCGAATAAAGTATTAGTTACGTATGTTGAAATTCAGGAAGATACGTATATATGTACGTACATACGTATGTGTATATGCATGTATAGGGTGAATTAGGAATCTCAGTAAAACTGAGAAAAGGGATGATTTCAACTGAAAAAAAATAAATAGAAATCATGAAAGTTTGATACTTAAGAAAGTTAATTTGAAAAATCTTTTGAGTACAATTACATTTACAATTAGCCACGATTTTGATTGAAAAAAAGAATTGTATTCTACAATTTCGACTAATTCTTTTAAGAGAAATCACATGTCCATTCTAGATGTATAAAAATTACTGGTCCATACAGAACACAAGACACTTTGCAGAATTTCATTTTTTGAAACTTTCGCATTCTTCAACCTGTCTCACAAAAGTAAAGATCTATGGTGTAAAAAGAGCAATTGAAAGGAAGTTTACAAAGAGAATAAGAGAAAAAGAGTCACACGGAAGTAAAAATTTAAAGAATTGCGGTCGACCAACGGTTGAGAAAAGCCGACCGATGTTCTCGCTGCTTTTCAACTTCCTATTTTGTCCAAGGGTGGTCTTTGCCTCCTGTGGTTCCATTCGGTGTTCCGCCAATTCGATCTCAGTAAAAATCTTCGCGCTCTCGAAACTTTTCTCAATAGAACCTGTGTCTCTTTGGCAGGTATCCCAATCTATGGTTAACCGAAAATTTTGCAACCGAATCCAATCTTATTTTACGATAGTATTGCTAGCTACTCTTTACACCAAAAAAAACTTTTCTATTTTGTTACGGTTGAAGATATAAATCGAAGAACCTTTTTGATTTTACAAATTTGGGGTGACTTACCATCGATTGAGATGAATCCGAAACTTTTTTCTTCAAAACAATAATATATAATATATACAGTATGTATAGAATATAAATATATATATATATATATATATGCACACATATATAGTATATAAATTCTACAAAATATTGTTTAAACAGACATTCGATCGTTTAAATAACATTGTTTAATAAAAAAGTGAATCTTGATGAAATAGTAGAAGAAAATTACGAAAGATGATCTAAAAGTGTATATCTATATACACTTTATTATATATCTATATAGCCTAAATCTAATTATTCGTTGAAATAACAAATATAAGATTATATAAAAAATTATATAAACCATAAACATAACACAAGAAGATTAATGAATTATTATAAAATATTTACGAAATAATGTTATTAATAATTATCTCATAATATAATTGGTATGATCGGTCTTTTGATTAAATTACGTGGGTGTCCGTAGAAATAACGAAGCTTCGTACGGTACATACATACATATATACCCTAGAAGGATTCAGGGCAGTATGCCAGCGCGGTTCGCGGGGTAAGAGAGGATAGGAGGATAAGATGTGGTAGGAGAGAGGAGAAGAGAAAGAGGAAGGAAGACACAGAAGCTCTCCTTCTTCGAGTTACGAGCATCGAAGAGTAAATTCTTCGTGATCCTCCTCTTCGCCTTCCCGATACTCGTGGCCCATAGGCCCGTCACACTCCGTAGACCGGCCTAACCGGCCCAACTATCCAACTATTCGCTTAGACAGAGAGAAGCAAGTCCTCTTCACTTTTACCGCGAAACGAGCTAAAAAGCGCGAGTTACTCGTGCCACGAAACGTTCCTCTTCTCTCTTTTTTGTCTTTCTTCTTCATCTTCTTCTTCTTCTTATTATTATTATTATTATTATTAACTTGCATTCAACGCATCCACGACGAATATTATTTCCTCATAATATGGTACAAATTAACTGTGTTATAGAGGGGTTGCCTGTATATATAATAGGATACTTAATCCTAAACTATAGTAAATAACAAGCACTCATAAACCACTATATTCTTACTTTTTAAATCCTATTTTAAATTAAATCCTATATACTTCAAATGTTATTTACGGCGATCCGAGAAATCTATTGCATTTTCGATTTTATTTCTCATCAATAGTAAATTAAATTTTGTTGATATCAAAGATGCATAAATTAATACGATCCCGATGTGTTTTCGCCGTCCTGGCTGACTCAGGGCACCTTCCTTCATTGTTTTGCTTTCTCTTTCGGGAATGGCATGCTCTAATTCCTTCGAACGCAAAGCTGTTCGTTCATCGTTCGATGGATGCGTCCTTTGCTTTTTATTTCTTCGTTTCAATTTGCTTGAAGACCGTTCCCAATTGAATCGATCGATATCAGATTGAATAAATCAATTATTTTTACGGAAAAATTGTAATAATGATAAAATAATTTTGAATAAATTTTATCTACCAATCGTGCTATTCCAAAAAAATATTCCGTTAAAATTTGGTACAATAGATTGAAATAGAAGGTAATGGAAGAGATCGAAAAAGTTGTAAAATGAGAAAAAGAAATATATATATATATATATTGCATTAAATTAAGAAGTACAGTACATAAGAAAATAATGTGTATAGATATACATTCTCTAAGTTATTAGGTAACAAACGTCTTATTAAAATTACATTTTCCAAAAATAATCTTCCTTTTTTTTAGGTATGTCTAACTTTGTGCAGTTTCACTTTTCTTAGCATCAAATTACTATCACATTTATCCATATAACAGCACTCTGAATTATATATATATATATAATACAATGATGAAGAAAATATATTATTTTACAAATTATTCAATATGATTGTTTCCTATTTGTTATTCGAAATATTATGCTTATATAAAATCAATAGAAGTTGTGTTATATATAAAAGGAAATAAAAAATATAACATTATCTTCAGGTACGTCGCATACAATTGAAAGATCAAATTTAACAAGGACTGAAAAATGCAATCACAAAGCGACCTCTCGTGAAAAAAAATAATTCACAAATCTTTGCACGATTAAATCGCTAAACATGAGATTTTGAGCTCCATCTCAAGATCAAAACACCTAAGAATAATATTTCTTGATTTCTTTGAGCAAAGGTGTCTCTGTCAACTCATTTATTTCAACAAATCTTTTGTTAGCTCTACTAAAATAATAAATGTCGCCTGTATAAATATCAAACCATAACGCATGAATATGTAATTCGTGCCTCTCTAATCTTTTCTTTAAAAAACCATAAGAGGCTATATTTTGAAGCTGTTGCAATGTATTGATCTATTCACAAAACAATTAAATATTAAATTAAATTCATCTTTAATGAATAAGTATCTATCTATCTATTGTCACTTACTTGAGACAATTTGTCTTCTATGGCAAACTTATTTTCAGGATCAATGTAAACAACAAATTTCCGTAATGGCGTTTCTGCTTGAAATAGAATAGGCTCGCGAAACCCAGTGATTTCAAGCTGTTGAAATTTAGCTAAACTGCTACTGGCATGTGCGCATAACCATGCTCTTAATGGTGATATCCTTCGATTCATCTGAAATTCAAATATTATTTCTTTTTCTATGACAATAGTCTGATAATGCACATATATGTATATGTTTGACATGATATAAAAAGAAATTCTACCTGAGAGGCAAATTCTTCATCCTTTAATGCATACAATAAATTCATAGCTTTACAATCGCTATGCCCACAAACTATAATATGTTTTATGTCATTGACAACACAACCAAGTTCCAAAGCAGCTGGCTCGCACATAGTGAGTTCATCTGCGAAATGTTGAGAATGTGGAATCAGATTTCCTGCATTTCTCACTAAAAAATAAAAAGAAAGAAAAATAAATTCCTTAAAAAATCAAAATTGACATCACAAATAATCGACATTTTCATTGTTTAGCAACAAATGTACTTTGATACTTTAAAGGTGCCATTCTCAAATAAGACTAAAGACAAAATTTTCTTACATTAATCAATGAAACTACAGTGCATAACATCATGTAATTTATAATACTATATATTCCTCAAATTGCATTTGTTCAATTAATATTCATTTGAGAAACGTCACCTTATAGACAATCTTCGATACACCACAATGCATTAGAAATTCCAGATTCTTCATATAGAAATAGTCAAATAGCAGACATAATGTGTGATAGTGTCATAATGAAGTCTCGTACCGACAAACATATCTCCAACATTAGTTTCCGTAAATCTAGTTGGTATCATCCGGGAATCCATGCAGGTAAAGAATACTGCTTTTGGCTATGATAAGAGGAACGACAAATGTCAATTATAAAATAAATAAAGTCGAATATTCATGTTCAAATAGAATTATCGATCGTATCGTTGTACCTAAGTAATTATCAATAACGCGGTTCCTATCGTAAAATTTGTATCGTTATTTATTTCCTTATCTTCTTTCGTACGTAATATAATCTACATAAAAAAAAAAAAGAAAAAAAAGTCCTCTCGATTTTAATTAAATCAATAATATTAAAGTTAGCGCGAATCTACGTCAAAGAAAAGAAAAGAAAAATTTTACATTAAAAAAATATTAAGTAGATAACAAAATTTCCTAATTTACTTTCTAATCAATAACATAATCAGTCGATAAAGTAGAAAATCGTAAAGGTTACCATATATAATAAATATGTCAAAGGGCATTTAAGAAACATATGAAACATCTTTCATTACTACACAAAAAAAGAAAAAATTTATCAATAGTTCACAAGTTAGAAACAGTTCAGGGACACAGTAATTATTGTTAATGTAATTTGTAACGAATTGTCAATTGTTTTTAATAATAACACATTATTTTTACTGATTATTTGAATTATTCAATATCTATATCACATGCAATTATTACTTTTCATAATTAACTTATAAATAATAAATAGGTTAGAGGAAAACACGTGTAATCAAGTAATAAATTATCATTAAAAAAGAATATTAAATATATCATAAATAACGTACCTCGGGATGATCTTTGACTTTTTGAAATTGTTTCACCATTCCTTCTCTATGACATTGTCTATATTTCATTATACCTTTAATTATTCTATCCATTATTACGAATCGCGTCGGAAAAGACTAACTGTCTTGCTTACGTTTAGAACGATGACAATACACAAGTCCGCCATTTGTCGATTTAATGGCGTGAAGTTTGAAACGTTTATCAATCTTATCTCTCAATTATTGATCGACTATTTTTCCAAAGTATTGACAGTATTAATAAAATAAAGCCTATATTTTATATTTATTCGCATAATTAGAAAATACATAATCTATTCACATATAAATGCAAAGTTATTAGACTATACTTACTTTATTTATATTTAAAAACAATTACAGCCGTTAATCCATAATATCAATCATAGATTAATAATTACTTTATTTATGTGCGAGGCAGCGCAATTCAAATTTAATATTTGATTTAACACATTTAAGATAAAACATACAGGCATGTATTAATATTAATATCATATTGTTGAAAATGTATTGTAATCATTCATTTACTCCTATAACTTGATAAACTTCATATCTTGATTGTACGTCATTTTAATAAACTAAATATACAGTATAAGAAAATATATATATATATATATATATTTTTGAGAAGATCATAAGAACCGCTGTATAAATTCAATGTCAGATATTCCTATAACATCGAACTACAAGAATACTGTTCAATCTAAAAAATGAAATAATTCAGGATTCAAAATCAATGATATATTCATCATAAATAATTCAAACAAAATATTTTTTTATGGCTGTTGATACTGGATTACTTGTTACAGGTTTACATGGATCCACAATTATCATGAGATGATACAGAATCTTACAGCATCATCAAACATAGCAATTAATTGTGAGGAAAAAATTAAGAAAAATTCCCTGTATAGTTATTCATATTCCTGTCATGTATGCTCATAATAAAAGCTGGATATTATAATTATTCGATGAATTATTTTCAGCAAATAGATTGCCGAATATTGGTCATTCCATCAGACTCTTAGATTCAACAGTCATTAACAGTTTGGACCCGGGTGACAATGCGCCTGGGTCGAGCTGATTTCTATCTACTTAATGCTGAACTTTGACTAGCACGTTCTAATTTTTCAAAATGTTTACGTGCATTACGAATATTAATTAATGTTGCTGCCGATGCTTAAACAGAAAATTATTTGAAATGAATTAATTATATAAAACAATAGCTTTCATATAATATAATTATCAAAATGACAAATACTTACGAATAGCTGGATCTGACATGATAACTGTCACATATGTGTTTGATGTAAATACATCTATGAAAGCAGCAAAATTACTATTTCTTACCTCCATGCTTTGAAATTGTGCTGCTAACTTACTGCAAAAAAAAAAAAAAAAAAAAAAAGAATTATATACATCATTTATTGAATATATAATAGATTTTATTAAATATTATATTCCTTTTACCTGCAACTCAATTTAAATTGTTTTATAATATTGGAAACTTTTTCAAAACGATGTACGTCCCTGTGAAGCTGTCTTTCACAATGACTGATTAAAAGAAATGTTGCTCTTTCAAATAACAGTACTTCGTCTGCATCAATTATTTTTGCAAATTGATTTAAACTTTGTTCCAATTCTTCTACATTAGGTATCAACATATAAACAATAGAAGACCATGCTCTGTAAAATCAATGATTCATAATAAATAGAAGCAATAACATATTAAATAATAAGAAATATATACAGATAATAAGTTATATGTGAAATTTATTTTAATCTGAGTTCATACCTATATAAAGTTTCATCCCATATACTAGTTCTAAAACAAGTGCATCCAAGCGGTAAGCTCAGTCTTTTGAGATCTTCCTCCCTTTCTCGAAGTATCAAATCACGTTGATCCTCTTGAACTAAGTCCATTTTGTGGACAAGACAAAAGATCTTTGCATCAGGACTATTTTGCAATATTGCTTCTAAACAATTCTGATAATAATGCATATCTTTGTCTAATTCTCTTGATTCTACATCGAAGACATAAATTAACACCTCTACATTTCTGAATATATTATCACGCTGAGATGCAAAATAATTTTCCATGAAAGCTTCTTGACCTCCACAATCCCAAAGATTTAATACCAAATTTCCAAGGAAACGAACATGACTGTGTTCTACATCAACTATTATGAATATAACCAAATTAATAATATAAAATCAATAACAAATCATAATAATACATTTTAAATGCTTACTTGTTGCACCTAAGCGACGAGTATCACGTGCTATATAATTGGCAAAAATAATACTACGCATACTCGTCTTTCCTGAGCCACTTTTACCCATCAACAAAACCTAAAGAATATACATGTATGTATATATTATATATGTAGACTAAAGAAAATTGATAATAGTCTTTTATTATTAGCTATACTAATACTTTGTAATATAAAGTCATTGTACCTTTTTCTTCATCTTGGATCTCTAGATTAAATTCCTTTAAGTAACACTATTTATGATAATAACTTGTCTATGATGAAATCTTATTAATTAATCGATTAAATGTAGAATAATCAACTAACTAAATAATTTCCATAATAACAAGCATATGTCAAATCTCATTTGAGGTTATACGATTTTATTTAAAAATGATTCAAAGAATTGTAGAACTGATACGCCCTCCTCAATAGAAGTAGCAATAACCACAAATAATAATATTCCTTTTATAAGATAATGAATCACAATACAAAGAAAATTCGATATTGCTATACACAAATACACAGAAAAAATTACATCTACTAACAATGAGTATTACATATATTATTCTGGTGAAGTCGTTATCATTACCTATATAGAGATAACTTTTGCGTATTAATCATAAATAAACAGCAATAACAAAAGAAACTTTTATCTTGTATAAATCATTATAAAATCTGTAATATTTTAAATTAAATTTATTTTATTCTTAAATGATAATTGAAATATAGACTAACGTTGAATAAAATCTCTTATGTATTAAACTTCAAGTGTATGTTAACTTTCATTTATACGAGATATAAGAAATTAAAAAAATTCGTTAAAATATATATAACAAGTCAGAATGATATTAAATCAAATAAAATGAAGTTATTATTCACCACTTTCTGTTAAACTCAAAAGACATTGCATAAAGTTCACATTATGTTTCTCCTTAACCAATCAGTATCGCACCACGTTTGACCTGGAATTTGCTGATTGGTTAATTGTTTTTATTTACTAACCAATAAATGATCTCATTATAGTGGCCCGTTCAAAAACCGCGTTTTTTATATTCATAATTTTAGAATATCATTATAAATATTCGAAACTATTGCAAAAATTGATAGAAAATAACAAATCAGAAAAAATTTTCATAATAAAAATCATGATATAAATTTAATTGATTAGATAAATAATTATCAATAAAAAATGTATTTATTATAAAATATGAAAAGAATCTAACGATAATACATCATCACCCGATTAATCAGATAATAAAAATAAAATTTACATAAGAGAAATAATAATAATAATAATAATTCGTGTACTACTTCGTGATTTTCTTCTATTATTACAATTATTATTTGTTTCGAATATAAATGAAATAAAGTACATTTGCTTTATTACGTACTGTCATTCCAAAATGGCGACAACGTCATTTTAATGTTCTATCATAATGTAAAAGTAAACGAATTATATAAGATTCATGAAAAAATGATTATATTTGAATTTAACGTTAAGACATCGAATTATACGCATGTGACAACGCGCATACATGCGGTTCAAAAGTGTACAAAGAAATATGTGCTATATAGCAATCTGTACACATACATAACCATTAACGGCAATAATCATGTATGTATTGCGAAAAGAGGTACTAGCACTGAAAGATGGAGTGTAGCGGGAAAGGAAAAAGGGGATAGGAAGAGTGAAAGCGAGAAAAGATGAAAAGAGAGAAACGATAAAGATAGAAGGTATCACCGCACTAGAGAGAGGAAAAAAAAATAATAAAAAAAAAAAGTAAAGGTAGAAAGGAGAGAAAGGATAGAGAGAGTAGAAAAGAGGTAAAAAAGAAATAGCAGGATATTCTAGTGTGGCGGCGCTTGTGCAGTGTAGAGAGCCGCCACGGCGGTGATTCGAGCTTCTTATCGGTCTCGAAAAGACCCGTAGGAAGAAGAAGGAAAAATAAATAGAAAAACCGATCGTCGTCGGGCTGCGATTATGAGCGCGAAATGAAGTAGCATCGATAAAGGAACGAAGCGCCGCGTGATTCCACCTCCGCCGTGTCCAAGCGTGGCACATCACGGACGTGTGGCTGAAGCGGCGCCATATATATACGGTATATATCGTATTCATTCCTTAGCGAGTGCGGCCAAGTACGGCGGTGGTGGCAGATAGAAAAGGAGAAGAGAGTGGAACCGCGACTGTGGCGGCTGCTCCTGTGTATTGGGTGGGGGCGAGAAAGATAGCCGCGACGCGACTCTGAGAAAGAAGAGAGTAGAAAGCAAGTAGAAGGAGAAAGATTCGTGGATACGGCGGGGTGCTTTGCCTGCACCCGTGCGTGAATCACGCTTCCGAGGCGCCCGGCTGTCCCCCGTCTTCAAGTATACCCCATCGTCGCGACATTGACCTGTTCGAGGACGCCGTTCGTTCTTAACGATACCAAGAGAAACGGATTTTCTCCCTTCTTTCCCATTTTGGAGCAACCTTTTAAGAGTGACACCCACGAGGTGGGAGGGGAGGCATCTTGCTATTCGTTCCGATCCATGTCTTCTACCGGTTTATCTAATATCTTCCCTCTCATCTACGATACGTAATTTAATCGAGCGAAGATTCACTGAAAAAAGGTCCTCACTTCATCAAGGAAAAAATCATTTTTGTAATATGATAGTAGTGTTAAATGAGTCTTAGAACCAGTGTTATTGCCAGCAAGATTTCTAGTATACTGTGATTAAACTCTTTAATTTGTAAAACTCCAAGAAATAAGACTGTTGATTGAACTCTGAAAAGCATCGTTGTGAATAATTTCATTTCTATAATAGAATATCAGAAACGCAGCCACGAAAAATAGACTGGCAACAAAGAGAAAGAAGCAGGTGCAATATGTCAGACGAAGAAGATAAACCTCCTGCACCTCCTGTACGACTGACATCTAATAGGTACATGTGCTTGTCATATTTGTACATACTTTCATTGCCAAACATCATATTACTTTGTATCATCTGATCTTTTTTACTGGATATTGATTAGCTATTGCTACGCTTAACTTTAAGCTCATAATTAATAAAAAGGAATTTAATAACTATAACAAATTGTAAATAAGGATTATGGGTTTGACATTTTAATATTGCTATCTCATAACACATATATAGTATTCTCTTATGTATTTTACAAAGTTCTTAATTATATGTTTCTACATATGAACAAAGAAATGATAAAAAGTATTGCTATTGTATGTTGGTAAGCTGATAATCAACTATCACCACAATTATAATCAACAATTTTGTGATAGTTAATAATTTTATTGTTTTCTTTATAATATATACAAGTCTGAGTCTTCCAAAAATAGAAGAACTACCACTAATTTAGTAGTTGCTAAAAATAAAATCTCTCAGTTCAGATACGTTGACATTCTAATGTAGGGGGCCAAGTTTTAAAATCTGAGTATGTTATTTGAGTGATACATTTATCACATTTAAAAAATGTACACAAATTTTATCTTCAATGAACTTACAATATGTAAACAATTTTTTTATCAGTTTGAGAATATTTTTTATATTTGTAGAAACAACGATTCAAATGATCTTAATCTAAACAAATATAGTATATTTATTGATTTTTATTTCTATTATATCTGTTACATCTTTTAGTAAAATAACACATATACATTCTTTCTATGAAATTTTACATTAATAGCTTATTTATTAAATCAAATAAAAAGGTATTAAAACTAAATAATGAATATGTTGTAGAGGTGAATCTGCACCAAATTTGCCAGTGGATATGCGCCCACTACCTAAAGAACCAGATTCAGATGAACGTAAGAAAAAGACATTGAAAGGCAAAATGAAGGTGAAAGAAAATAAAGATAAACCAAATATCAGTTATCCAACAAATTTTGAACATACAGTACATGTTGGATTTGATGCTGTTACCGGTGAATTTACGGTATGTTTCATTATTGTTACTTACTTTTTAACGTCGTTTAAAATGCACTCGCTTCCTGCTTTGCTGTTGTACCATGATACGGAATATCCAAATAATATGATATATGATAAATAAATGATAAACAATATAGAATTTAAAATATTCATATGGATATTCCGTATCTACAGAAATTAAATTTCAAACATTTTTTCACATACGTATGGACATTGTGGAACGGTAATTTGGTAATTTGTCTCAGCTTCTTATACATATTATTTTCTCACATGAAAAACTAACTAGACACTATTTCTTTCAAGCTGCCACTGAAAGTAAGTAAATTCAAATGACCACAGACTTACTTTGCCTGTATTTTATCTTGTACATACATCTTGTTTAAAAGTTTGTTTTCGTTGCTGTTGAGAAAAACTAATTCTTTCGTTCAATTCAAACTGTAAGATATGTTATAGACTTCATAAGCATAAATGCTTTTGTAGATTAATATAGGCTTTAGGCAACATGGCATCTGACATTATTGCTTTCCTGCAGAATGAATCTTGGTGAACGTTAAATTGTATTAAAAATTTATTGAATATATTAAATGAAACATACAAACCTTACATTTGCATGTTTTATCCTAAAATATCCATTCTTAATAATCTATCTCTTCCCTATAATTTCTTCAAATTCTTTAGCAAGTAGGATCTGTCTAGCCAGCATTGTCTACCTGTTACATTTGACTTCCTCTTATTATAATATGACTATGACTTCTACGGTTTAAAATATAATATTATCATCCATAGGGAATGCCAGAAGCTTGGGCAAGACTTCTCATGTCCAGTAATATTAGTAAACAAGAACAAAAGAAAAACCCACAAGCAGTCTTGGATGTTTTAAACTGGTATGATAGTAGCAGTAAAGAAACAAAAGGTTCTAAGTACATGACTACAACTAAGATGGTTGGAGTTGTAGGTAAGTTTATAATATAAATTTTCTTTTTTATAAGGAAAAAACTTTTGTACTTGTTATATTAATAATACAGATATCATTCAAACTGCACACCCAGCTCCAATAGAAAGAGCAAGTAGTCCGCGAAGTATGGGTGTTACTGTTGGTACAGGTGTAGGTACTATTCGTGGTCAGGCAATGTCTCAGGCTTCAGGAAGTTCTCACTCTCAACATTCATTGAGCAGGTGAGCCTTTTACAATCTTTACATTATGAAAAAACTATTAGTTAAATATTTGCTGAGAAACAATAACATTACAGAGTAAGTAGCAGTAGTCCCAGTAGTACACCAACTGATGCTTGTGCAACTAGTTCTGAACAAGAAGATGAACCACCACCTCCGCCTATTTCTGCTAGACCAGAACGTACAAAGTCAATAGTAAGTTTTCTAATATATACAATGATGAAAATATGAGATAATTATAAGATTGATTTTATAAAATATTAAATTTAAATATCCAGTATACAAAGCCTATAGAAGAAGAACCACCTCCACCACTGGCAACTACACTGGGGTCACCTCAAAGGAATGGAACACCACAACAACAACAACATCAATCACAGTTAGATAGAAATAAAAATCAAGCAACACCGACATCAACTACGACTGATCAAACACGACCAGCACAAAGTGATAAAGCAAGAAAAAAGAAAATGTCGGATGATGAAATACTAGAAAAGCTTAGGACAATTGTAAGTGTGGGAGATCCAAATAGAAAATATACAAAAATGGAAAAAATAGGACAAGGGTAAGTCACAAATATAAATTTTATAATATTTTGTTTACTGTATAATATCTGAGAAAAAAAAAAGAACAATAAATATATGTTTACCATCAGTGCTTCAGGTACAGTGTACACAGCAATTGAAACATCAACAGGAATGGAAGTTGCGATAAAACAAATGAATCTTTCACAACAGCCGAAAAAAGAATTGATAATAAATGAAATTTTAGTTATGCGGGAGAATAAACATCCGAATGTTGTAAATTATTTGGATAGTTATTTAGTAGGAGAAGAATTATGGGTAGTGATGGAATATTTACCTGGTGGTAGTTTAACTGACGTCGTGACTGAAACTTGTATGGATGAGGGCCAAATAGCTGCTGTATGCAGAGAAGTCTTACAAGCATTGGAGTTCCTTCATTGTAATCAGGTTATACATAGGGATATTAAGTCTGACAACATCCTACTTGGTCTAGATGGGGGTGTAAAGTTAACTGATTTTGGGTTTTGTGCACAAATTTCTCCAGAACAAAGTAAAAGAACTACAATGGTTGGAACTCCATATTGGATGGCACCTGAAGTAGTTACAAGAAAGCAATATGGTCCAAAGGTAAATAGATATTAATTATTATATATAATAATCGGTTGATATTAATTATTAAGGTATTAAATTAAAATTATTGAAAAACAGGTAGATATATGGTCATTGGGAATAATGGCTATTGAAATGATAGAAGGAGAACCACCATATTTAAATGAAAATCCACTAAGAGCATTGTATTTAATTGCAACAAATGGAAAACCAGAAATTAAAGAAAAGGATAAATTATCTGGTATCTTCCAAGATTTCTTAGACCAATGTTTAGAAGTTGAAGTTGAAAAACGATCTGCAGCTTCAGAGTTATTAAAGGTAATACAATTGAATTAATAAAGGGTAGTTGTTATGTTTAATACTGTTATTATTGTACCATTAGACACATTTGACATTCCTTTACAGCATCCTTTTTTGAAGTTAGCAAGGCCACTAGCCTCCTTAACACCTTTAATTATGGCAGCAAAAGAGGCTGCTAAAGGTCATTGAAAGAGTAGTGAAAGACTATGGTCAAAAGTGATCATAAATATGACTATGTGAAAGAATAACGAACCACCCTCCCAAAACGGAAACGGCACAATAATTCAATAATATATATGTAATAAATAAACATATATAAATATATATATATATATATAAAAATATATTATATATATATATAGATCATAAATAGATAGAACTTATCCGATACGTGAAGAGTATCGAGAAATGGTTTCAAAGTTTTTAAATTGCTCGACTCTCGCATGTTGTGAGGAGAAAAAGTTAAATCAGAGAAACTGTGAACGATCTGACGGCAGAGACCTTGTTTGCCTCGATGATGTGTATTGATTGCTAAAAATTTCTAACGTCAAATTAAGCAGATGTTGAAAAATGAAAGAATGTAAGTTGACGTAAATATTGCCTGAAAAGCTTTTTTTATCAACATTCATCATCAAGGATAGATAAGTGTCTGTCAGTTATTTTCTAAAGATGTAAAAATAGTATTATTGACTCTAAAGTTGAAGATCAGAGTTAGCTACAAACACACATTATTTATAGCAAGGATCCTTATTAGATAATACCATAAACAAATGTGAACAAGTACATAAGACTTATTCTAATACATTATTATGGTTTGACAAAAAAAATTGTAGGAGAAAAGTAAATTGGTCTTCATGTCAGACTTATATTTTTCGAATGAAGTTATGAGGAGCAGAGCAATATGTTTTCAATCTTTTTGTCTGTCAATATGACATAGATATATATATAAGCGATAGCCTAACTTGTTTTAAACGTTCTCAAAAGTCACGTTCTTATAATCAGATGTTATTACGCAGAACTATGTTTTATTAAACTAAAAATGCCTTAACTATTTTCTTTTATCTTTAATATCACAATCATCGCATTGTGTTAGTACATATATATCTATTTCTACATCTATATATATATATATAGATATAGATATAGATATAAGTGTATATATATATAGTATCGCTAATTGAGTTATATTTGTGCTTTGTGCAGTTAGAGTATTTCATTTTTGCAAATCAAGATTATTGTTTTGTAATATTAAGATAAACAAAAGTAAGTACTTTTTCTCATTTGCATTGCTAAGACACGTTAAGATACATAAGGCCTTGTTACTAAAACATTAATTAATAAGAACATCCTAATATGGACAAACTTTGTCCGCTCACGTGTGTTCTTCATTACAGGTCAAATCTAACTATCATTAACGTGTCTTAAAACAAATGAACGGATGATCGATGAAATTTTAAAACAAGGTTCAAATGTAGGAGCATTTTGTGACACTATAAAGTGCCTGTTGTCATGTTTAGAAGCATGAGATATACATGCTAGATTCCTTATAATCTTGAACCATTAAAATGTATCATTTATTTTGATGAACCATCAGAAACCAACATGTAGAATCACGTCAACGGTTATATACAAGGTTTCCAAATGGTTATATTATCTTAAACAGAGCAACTAAAATGTCTTTCCTAATTGTATTATATTTTCAAAGTATCATGTCATTACAATTAAAATTATCTATATTTAGTTTAAGGAACTTAGATTTTGCAATTTCTGTAATTTTTAATAATTTCATTATATATAGGGTTGCGTCATATGCGATTTTTGACACTTAAAATAACTTCATGAGAATGCAGTAATTATTGATACAAAAGAAATCACCAATATATTACATATGAAAGAAATGAAAAGAAAAAAAAGCAAAAACATATAATTATTTCCTTAAAAGAAATATAATGTATTTAATATTCAGCAGTTTTATTCTTTCATAGAACTGTCAATAAGAAGCCTGATTTGTTTTTTAATAACAATTAGTAAAGTCTAATTAACAATTGACAGACAAAATGGCTCGATTTATGTCGTGCTTATGACAAATATGGAGTCATGCTAAAATTGGATAAAAAAACTATTTTTAAAAAATCAGGGACTATAATATAATGTATTATTTTTGTGTGTCAGTATTTCACAAGAATAAGCATCGCATGTATTAATTTTCTTTCAGTAATTACTCTAAATTAATTGAAAGTAAATGATGTGTTAAGCAACATAAAAAGGAAATAACTGCACATTTAGTATTAATCATCATGTAAACGAATTTATAAATTAGGATCCAAATAAATTAGCTCGATCAGGAATAACGAGCGAGGTCTTGCATTTTCACAAATATCTTCAAAGGGATTATATATATATAGATATATATGTATGTATATGTATATATATACCATCCATTTTGTCTGATCATATTATTATTATGACAGTTATAAAAGATATTTCTTCTCTCAGTTCATAGGTATTTACTATTAAGATTTATTTTTTAATGATAAATCGAGATGCATTAAATATATAAAATATACTTGATCATGTCCAAATTTCAAAATACAAAATGTATTTAGATGCATAATTGTTCGCAAATGATCATCTTGTTAATGAATCTGTTCACATAAACAAAAGTACAAAGCTTGTACCAAAACATGCCTTACTGTAATAAAAATATAAGTATTCTATTAAAATAAAATAATCATTATTTTTTTGATGCGGCAAGATTAGATAACTAAACTGATAGATTTTGAGAGTAGAGATTATAAAATGCATAGACAAGTATTATTTTCTATACTTGCATCTCGATTAACGTTCCATGTGCATTTAAGTATTTACATAAGAAACGTATTATTGTCATTTTGTAAGTATAAAATAGGTTCCTACTAAAATCAGGTTAAGTGTGTATATGCATGATTGCGTGCTTATGATGTTTTTGAAAATGCTTTGAGATCTCTAAATGAAAGAACCAGGCCTAGTAACAAAGATACTATTTTACTGAAAAAAATTGGTCAAAGTACATGGTTTCCAGTTTTTATCAAAACTATTTTATTTAAAAAAAAAACGACAGCTAATATATATATATATATATATATATATAAAATTGCTTTTAAAGATTTTTAGTAATGAATGATTTCTCAGGAAAATATATATCTAAACGATAAAGAATCCAGAAATTGATTGAAACGGCAGATAAATAATTATTGTAAAAAAAAAAAAAATAACGCCTAGAATTTTACGTATATATTGTACTGTAACACCTTTTAGTTTGTTTTGAAATGTTACAATATAAGGAAACATTTTGTAACAAACAATTATTATTTTATTACAATTTTCCCTTAATATACCCTTCCTTAATATCATGTCTCTATAGAAGAACAAAGGTTAAAAATAACAGTCAATTTGTTTCTTATAATGCTTTTTATATTATCAGGAATATATAGTAACTATTTATATATTACAGCCTTTATACACGTTTGTAAAAATAGTATGGACTCTTAAAAAATAATATTTTTATCACCTTTTTGTATTGATTATATCATAATTATATACATAAATAATGTGTTACACAATTCAGATCTGATTATAAAGAAACATATAATATCATGTTAGTTGAGTTAGAAATTGTTACATCAAGAGCAGTTGTATAATATGTATGGGGATGTTATATCTTATATTAAGTAAACAAATTTTTGCTTAGTTTAATACAATATCAGCATGGAAGCACGCTTTATAATTGTATATTGTAATGGATGATTGTGAAAGTTTAATTGACCATACTTATTAATAATATTAATATGCTAATTTACAAATATTATTAACGTATTATATATTCTACGTTACAATTAAAAATCTTGTTTTTAAACAAGAAAGCAGAATTGATGTAAAAAGATTCTTAACGAAATCTACTATGTTCAAAAGTTAAAGCAATCAGAAGAATCGTAAATGTCTTTGAGAAAATTTAATGTTAAAAGAAAAATTCTTGTTTAAGGAAATTTACTTCTTTTCTTCGCCTGCTGCATGAAAATGTATCGAAGCAGAGTTGATGCAAAAGCGCTTCCTGGTAGGTTTTGGACCATCGTTGAATACATGTCCCAGGTGTGCACCGCACTTTGAGCAGGTCACTTCAGTCCGCACCATATCTGGGTTTGCGATCAGCAGTAGTAGATTGCCACCAACTACAGGTCGTGTGGTGACGGGATTTTCGTGTTTCAATGGTGAGAGTGAAGTGGTGGTAGCGGAGCAGTAGGAAGACAAAGGAAAGACAATAATAGAGTGTGATTAAACGCAGACCCACACCCTTCTGAGTACACTTTCAATGCCTCCCAGCAATAGTAGTGGCGAAGAAGTAGACTTACAGTTAGATTAATTAATTTTTGTTATTTCACATGTTTTTATCTATCAAAATTACCTTGCACATAGCTATCCTTGAGTTTCCTCTGTAGTAATTGTAGTAACATTCACAGATTATAATACTAAACAAACACACCATTTATTTAATACAATATTGGCATAAATATTCATTAGAATCAAATTTTGAAATTACTCTATATATTGAATGTGATATTAATTTAAATTAAATATTAATTTTATTAACTTTAAAATAAGTAAAAATATTATATATATAATTTTATTTCTTCAAATTTTTTTAAATGCCTAATCTTTAAATATGGTCAATATTAATAGAGTTAAATAAATAACAATTGAATTTCTTAGAAATGTAACCATCCTATCTATAATACAATATTTCTTTTCTTTCTATACAATAATATTTCTTCTTTTTTATATAATCTTTTCATATAGCTCCATAAAAAATAATTATCATCTACACCACATATATTACTGCGACGGCTGTATTAGAAATAAAAATAACATTATTTAATTTTGATATTACTAAGGCCACAGTAAAATTATATTATAAGAAGCCACAATTACAAGTTATGTGCTATTTATTTGCAAATATTATGAGAGAATGCTATAACTACTATTTTTGTAAATTAATTAGACGAAAGATTTGTTTGCAATTTATGTCTAACATTTCAGTATAATAATAAAAAAATTGATGTAAGTCTAACACAATCACACTCTAAGCTGGACATGCAGGATATAAGGTATTAGGAATTCTGCCTTCCTTTAAACTTTATATCAAAATTTATATCTACAATCATTTTACCCATGTATAAATAAAGCCAGATCATAATATACTAAACATAAGTTATATATTGTTTAATTAATTGATTTAAACTATTTGAGAAATATACATGCACGAAATAATTAAACCAGTAGAAAATATTTTTACCATAATAAATATCCTATTGGTATATATTATATTATTGAAAATGAAAAAAAGATAGAGATTAGAGAAGAACTACAGAGAAGGCAATGAAATATAAAAGATACGGTTAGGAAGGTTTAATGATGGGTTAAAATTGTAATGTGTGAAGAGCGAAGACACCATAATAAGCAGGTAATGCTAAAAATCTAATCGTAGATATACTTAAGCTTTAATTCCCATTTAATCATTTTTATTTTCCATTCGATAATATCAGTTTACCTGCATATCGTTAGATATCCTCGTATGATGTAAGAATAGAATGAATAAGGAATACTACGTCATTATATCAAATATATGAGCATAATTGTTTGAGCTTTGTAAATAAAATAAAAAAGACTGTGCTTACCATGAGACGTATCTTTGGTTAACTTAATCCGTCCTTGATCTAAAACTTCATTAAATGCAGGCCAACCGCATCCACTGTCATATTTTGTATCAGACGAGAATAATTCCTGATCACAAACGATACACGTGTATGTACCGTTTTGATAAAATTTATTGTAGCAACCAGTGAATGGCCTGAGTAACACAGAAACAATTATAATACACTATCATCCGGTACCAAGTAAAAAGAGGTTAATTACAACATCCGAAATGTTATTTTTGAACTACTTGGCCATGACGTAAAGCAAGCGATCGCTCTTGAAAAAGTTATTTTTATCTACATATATAACTAAATTGGCCTTCACAATATTTCATTTACAAAAAATGAATTAATAAAAATATAAAACATATACTTGCCGAGATTGTATTTATAAATTATAAACGTTGTAAAATTAAGATCAAGATTTAATATAAATAGTATTTGAAAAGAAAATTTTGAAAAAAAAAACGAAGAACAAAACTGCCACAAGCGACAATTTTGACTTCGGTATTATTATACCGTGAAACATAGAAAACGATATAGGATAAAGGAAGAGACAATAGTAATCGTCTTTTAAAGAGGCACGAATATATTTCGCAAAGATAATAAAAAGTACAACGCGTCATATAAGAGATTTAATATGTAATTGATCGAAATCCTCATAAATTTGAAGTAAAGAGCATGGTTAAGCAAAAAACATGGCTATTAACGAATGTCTAAAAAAGAAATATCATTGTCCTACCTCTCAGTTCCTTTTTCTTGTGTCACGTGCCACTGTAACGGCGTCAAACGTTTTTTCAGCTCATCCTTATCAATTTCCGTCGTCATCCTTCTAATTGAATAACGAACACTTCTTAAAACGTCGAAGGGTAACCGAAATCGCGCCAGTTTAATGCGTCAAAATCAAAGACGTGGATAAGTATTACATATACGACCGGCGCGCGCGCTTACCGCGTTAAACGTACAACGACTGCCGCATCCTGCTAGATCGCGGGTAAATGTCGAGTTTCGAAATGGCACCGTGTGTGCGCCTTCCAGTTATTTGGCACTCGTAGCCCGCCACACGTCGATCATTTCCCCTCCTATGTGGCGCTTCGATCTCACGTCGAACGCGCCTTTTCTAGGGAACGATACCATCCTTCTTTCCTACTTCGTTGAAAACTACTATTTATAGAATTACGAAAGAATATCGTATTTAACCTTCTATTTCTTTTTAAACGTATACTAATACTTCACTCTTCCTATATAACATTTCTATTGTTACTTTTTACGTGATTTATCGATTTGATATTAAAAATTTTGCTTTAAGACAAAATTATTACGTTTATAATAATATGTAATGAAATTCAATTGTTGAAAAAATTTCGATATAAATATCAATGTTATATAGTATATTGATAAATAATTATAGTAACATATTAATATCCTTTTTATATTTTAATTTTTATCGATATCAGTGATAATTAGTGAAATATATTAAAATCATCATAATAAAAGTAAATAATTATAGGAAAATAGGGAGATAACGAAATATAAACGATTTTGTAACAAACTGTGCTTTAATCTGTTGTCAATACATTTACAATATACATTTACAATATATTTGTATATATTTATAAGTTTTGATAAACCGCTCTACAACGGTATACAATTCTCAAATACAGGGTTGATAGATAATATATATATATATATGTATATGTGTATATATATATATATGTATATATATATATACACACACGACTGCGGTATGTTACATATCTTCTCTCTGGTGCGTAGCTATACACATAATATAGATAATGTTTTTCTCGTATTTCATAATTCTTATTCGTTCGTACTATCATGTACCAACGTATATATTAGCATGATCTTTCACCATCCAATTTATATTTTGGATTTTGAAAACTTACACACATCGAGCACATTATCTATAATAGATATGTATTTTATGTACAATGAAACGTGTCCTAACTTATAAATTAACTTATTTATATACTATATAACATACACTTGCGATAGTGCACTCAGTACTATACATAACTTGTTTCAAATCAGAAATCTGATATATTGATAAATCTATCATAAAAAAAAAAAAAAAAGAAGAAAGAAAACGAAGTAAAGTCAACCGCAGTTCCTCCCCTTCTATATATTTGAATATTGCATAAAATACGTCCCGACATATCGAAAAAACATGAAGAATGCGTATTACGCCGAGGAACTTTCGATAAAAGTTTACTTGAATGTTAGCTACACTTCATCTGTTTTGTAATTATTTTTTAAAAAACTATCAAAAATTCCTAATATTAAGGTGGGCTTATTTTTATATACATGCGCACATAATACGTTAATGAATAGAAACAGAAGTTTATACTGACAATCTGTAAAAATGCCAAACATATAGAGCATCATCATTAAAAGAAAACAGAAAAAAAGAACAAAAAATATGATATGAAATGAAACAATGAGTTCCGGTGGAAATATTGCTATGATTATAATAACAAAAAGCAATAAGTATCACCTTTTCGTTAATTGCATCAAAATAATAAAAGCATAAAAAATAAATGTTTACTACACATTATTATAATTGTCACTTGTTATACTCATCACTACAATCATTTCTCTATTACTTTCATATTAATATGATTGAACTTTGATTTTAATGAAGAGCATTGTCTTTAAATTAAAAAAATATATATAAAGCAATATATCCACCGAAATATTTTGTAATGTGTAAAATATATTTTATATCAATTGTAATGGCTAAAGCCAGGACGGTCTATGATGATGTGGTGGTTGTAGAGCATATAAGGAATGAATATATTGTTGGTAAGCAGCAGGATCCACTGTTAGATTTGGACCATGAGGTGGAACGTAAGCAGACACGTGTGGTCCATAAGCAGCGGATCTTTGCGCAGAATGAAGAAATGGATGAGGTGGATAATTTCTTGGAGATTGATTACTAAGTTTGTTACAGGATGACTGCACGGTATCTGTTACTGGTGCAACTTGCTGTTGCTGTTGTTGTTGTTGCTGTTGTTGTCTAAGCGCCATACTGTAATAACTATTTGTATTACGAAATTCATCTAAAAACGCAAATGCTGCTGCAGCAGCAGAAGCATCCTTATCATAAAAGGGTGAACTGCTTGTGGTGGTACTGGTTGGTGCAGCAAAATTGAAGGCACTACCACCTGGCGGAATTACTGAGGTATTTTTTAAGCCAATGTCTCCAGGAGTGCCTGAATATTGGGAAAAATTCGATATACTGCCGCTAGCTTGTTGATCTCCACTAACTGTAGACGGTAAGGCAGTGACATTTGGTTGCTCTTGCTGTTGCTGTTTACTTTTTTTACTTTTTTTCGTCCTAGTTGTAACCGGTGCAGGAGGTGGTCCTGTTGTTTCTCCTACTCTTCTTGACATTGACAATATTCCTGATGTATTTTTTGCTGCTGCACTTTGTATACTTTGTAAGAGATTCAAATCCAATTCCGCAGTTCCCGAAACAGGACTACGCGCATAAGCCAAATGTTCTGGTTTTGCAGGTGGTGGTCTAGGAATTGTTAATAATTGTTGTTCTTTGTTAGTACGACTTACTAAACCTAAACCCAATCGTGCATATGCAGGACTTGTGGCTACTGAATCTGCTAAACTTCCAACAAATACACTCTCAAATTGACTAGCTGAAACTGCTTCTGGTTGTGAAAGTGCTATCATTGGATCAAAAATAAATTGTTCTTGCCCAGTTCGTATTGTAGATTCTTGTGGCAGAGCGCGCGACGGTTCATTTGGCGATTCATTATATACACGCTTCTTTACAGGAGGAAGATTGCCACTTGTTGTGTTTGAAGTTCCACCACTAGCAGTTTTTGAGCTAGCATCAAAGTAATGCGGACTGTGGTACACTGGTCTAGAATTAGTTATAGGATATCCCGAAGGTTGAAATCCAGTTTGGTAAATAGACTCATGCGTCGTTAAATTTTGTTGAAATGCTATAAGCTGCGATTGATCTTGTGCTTGAATTTGATCTCCAGTACTTGCATTTTTACTGAGGAACGGTCTTTGTTGAGTATATTTTTGAACACCTACAGAATCGCTAAGATCAGTAAAATTTGGTCGTTCTTGTAATGTTTGTTGCGGCTGCTGCTGCTGTTGATGTTGCGATTGTTGTTGTGATGGTTCTTGATTACTATGTCTGCTACTAGATCTTTGTATATCACTATTAGAAAAATTATTTGGATATGCTGTAGGAAATTGATTCGACGGTTGATAAATTTGATGGTTCGCATTTAAATTCATTGACGATTCTGGCTGAACGATAAAATTTCGTTGTTCCTCAGGTGAAGTTTTATCACTATTATTAGATTTCAAAAATTCTTGTCTCCGTTCCGATTCATTCACCGACAATGTAGGAGATTGTAAATATGGATGAGTTTGTTTAAAGTTTTGAGCATAACTTGAAGATGCTATTGTGTTTGATGTATAGTCCTCAGGAGCTTTAGGTGGTTGAGATTGAGCATAATTTGTAGCTTGTTGTGGAGGAGATTGCAAGTATGTAGTAGATTGTTGTTGAGAGGTACATACAGATTTCTGTTGAGGAGAAGGTTGAGAGTAAACATGTGGTGACTGAGGAGATGGTTGGGGGTAACTTATTGCTGCTGCTTGTTGTTGTGGAGACAATTGTGAATAATTAGGTGGTGTTTGGGGTGAATGTAATGGATGAGAATAATTAGGTGCTTGTTGAGGAGATGGTTGAGAATAATTAGGTGGCTGTTGAGGAGATGGTTGTGAATAATTAGGTGGTTGTTGAGGAGATGGTTGAGAATATGAATTGTTTTGTGGTGAAGGTTGCGAATAGGAAACTTGTGCTTGTGGAGAAGATTGAGAGTACGCAGGCGGGGTTTGTGGAGAATGTTGCGAAAATGTTTGTATTTGCTGTGGGGATGACTGAGAAAAATTTTGTGGCTTTGGAGATGGTTGTGAGTATGGTGGAATTGGTTGAGGTGATGGCTGCGAGAAATTATTTGAATGTGTTTGTGGTGAAGGCTGTGAAAAATGTGGAGATTGTGTAGGTTGCTGTGAATATACTGATGGTGGTTGAGGAGAAGTCCGAGAATATACAGATGATTGTTGTGGAGATGATTGTGAAAATGAAGAATGTTGTTGAGGCGAAGACGGTCGTGAATAATTCGAAGATGCCTGAGGAGAAGATTGAGAATAAGGGGAATGCTGTTGCTGTGGTGAAGGATGTGAAAAATTAGATGTTGCTTGAGGAGAATTTTGAGAATAATTGATAGATGAATTTTGTTGGGGAGAAGGTTGAGAATATTTTGGTGTAGTTGATTGTTGAGGCGATGGTTGCGAATAATTTGATGGCGCCTGAGGTGAAGTTTGTGAATAAACTGGATGTAATGGCTGAGGAGAATGTTGAGAATATCCGGCAGATTGAGTTTGATTATTAGATGATATTTGTTGCGGATAAGGTTCATTTTGTGACGAACTTTGTGGAAAATTATTTTGGGGGGAACATTGAGGAAATGTGGGAGATAACTGACGATAAGCTTCACTTGAATTTTCTTGAGGCGATGATTTCTGATATATTTGAGAAGTTTGGGATGGTATTTGAGGATATATTGGAGTCTGTTCATATGATGCAGGAGATGGATATGCTGGGGACAATGGATGATTTTGAGGTGATGGAGTAGGAGGTAATTGGGCACTATATCTCGGTGGAGTGGCATAATAGGGACTATTATAAGGACTACTACCAGTTGACAAAGCATCCTGATAAAATCCAGCACCTCGTATTTGAGTTTCAGTTGTGGTTACTACAGGCTGATTTTGCGGTGAACGACCTGAACAACGGCCAGGTGGAGATTCTTGAGAGAAACTAGAAAGTGATTCGCTTAAACTGCTACCACCTGTGCTCATACGCCTTGGTCTACTACAGATCGTTTCTTGTATTTCTCCATCTTTCTTTGGCACACCTTCTTCTATTTCTTCGTCTTTCTTTTTTGATTTTGGTGCCCCAAAAGCTTTAAACCAAGCACTTAAATTTGGCGTTGTGGATTTTTGTTTTTGAATTTCTTCTGTAAAAACATTACTATCCTTAGTTTCTTCGACTGTTGTCAATGGTAAAATTGTCCCCTTGTTAGCAGGTAATTTTTCTTCAACAGCATTCGATGTTGAATTTACTGATACTGTGGTATGATCTTCTTCCTCATCATCATTTGAAAAATTAGGATTTGGTGATGAAACTAAGCCTTTACATATCAACTGTATTGAATCAGCGTTCTTCAAAACAGTTCCTAAACTAAGTTTTGGTTCCTCTTTAACATCTGTACTAGGTTGAACATTATCACTAGCAGATTGATGAACTGTTGTATCACTAATATTGGAAGATGATAAATTTAATGGTTTCTTTAATAATAAATTTCCCTTGCTTTTACCAGGTTGTAAACGATCTATTGTACGCTGTATTTTTTTTGGTCTAGATGGGCCATGTGGTCCAAAAATTTTAATAGAACTTGGTCGTTTCCTTGGAGCTTCTAACTTTGGTCCAGATTTATTCGATTCAATAGAGGAATGAAATACTGGTGAATCACTACCGGAAGAAAATTCCGAAAGCCGAGGTGCATCATCGAGCCATTTATTGATGTCCTATTATTAAGAAAAAGTTAATTACTTTGACAAAATATAAGCAAGAAAAAAGATTTAATAATACAAATATACTAAACATTAAATATTTATAACTTACATTAAGCGTCTGCTCTGTTGCTTGATTCAAGGCCTGTATCGCTGAACTTTCTTCTTTACCAAATACTTTGGTATGTTTAACTTGTGTATTTTTTGTTTTTTTATTACTATCATTTACTTCATGATTGTGACATTTATTTATGTCTCCTATAGCAATCGATTTTTCTTCCTTTACTCCTTTTTTAGATTTCAACCGCTTTAAATTGACTTTATCTCCATCATGTAATGTACTACCATTTGAAGGCACTTTTTTCGAGTACGCACTCTGAATATCTTTCTTCTTCTGCTTTTCCTTTTCATGTTTCAATTTTTCTTCACGACGTCTTTCACTTACCTTATCTTTCAGACTATCAAGTGACTCCAAATCTTTATTATTTACTAACGCAGCAAGTTTCTTACAAGTATCAAATTGTTTTGACTTTTGTATATTTGTTTCTATTTCTAGTTCTTTGGAATCTACAAGATCTGTTAATTCGCCATTGTTCATATTTTCTTCAGTCTTCTGTTTTGATTTTTTTTCTTTCTCTTTTTCTTTCGTAAGTATCTTTCCGTCAAATTCCTCGTCTGATTTTAAATTCATTTTCGCCTCATCTTTTTCCTTTTTACGATTTTTCTTTACCTTAACATGTAAAGATTTTTCTGTATTATTATCTTGAGATTCTACTCGTTTTAATTTGCATTTCTTCGTATTTTCTGCTATCAACGTATTTTCTAGTTCTTTTTTCTCAATTTTTCTACTCTTACTTTTTGCAATAATAGAAGGTTCATAACTTTCTTCAAAATCTTCTTTCCGTTTTTTCCCCTCCTTTACCGAACGAATAATCTCTGCATCTTTTTTTTGTTGATGTTTGTTCTTTTTATTTGCACGTTTCAGTTCTTGTTCTTTGGGAGGCAGCTTTTTGGTTTTTAATAAAACATTGTTTGTATTAATGTGTTTCTTCCCTTTTGATTTTACAACATTAACATCTGATAATGCTTTGTCAGCTTCTTCCCCCTTTATTTCTTGTTCCTGCTTCTCGTTTTTTATCTCTGTATATTCTTCCTCTCCTTCTTCCTCTTCTTCTTCTATAATATCTTCTTCCTTTATTTTTTTAGATTTTCTCTTACCTCTCTTTTTTTTAGTAAATTTCAAATTCTTACTTTGCTTTTCTTCTTCAATTTCCAAGCTAATTTTTGATTTTGCTCGAGTTTCAGATTTAATAGACTTAGATCTTTTGTTTGACTTCTTTAAGCTCTTTTTTACATTATGCTGCATCGTAGAAGGAGAAGTAGTATTTAAAGGATAAGAAAGAGATGAAGGAGATATAGATACTGATCTTGTTGATGAAAGATCTTCATCACTCGATGTTTCAGATTCTAAATAACGGTTTACTGCTTTATCAAATGCTTCTTTTAAATTAATTGCCATCTCAGTATATTCTAAAATTCAATAAAAAAGAAAAAAGAAAAAAAAAAAAGAAAAAGAAAAAAAAAGATATTAATTAATATATATTTTCATTACATTATTTTAATTCATTAAATATAAATACTAACCATTGTCAGAACCATTATATTGCCTGCAGTTGTCAACAATAAGGCGAAAATCACGTTTGAACTGACTTATACTTTTATAAGATCCACCTTCCAATTTTTCTTCCATTGTACTAAGATCCATTGGTCTTCGTACCACACTGTAGTATCTGTATCAATACAATATATTATAATATTGTTTTGTATTATACTGGATTTCTTATTTTTTTTTGTAAATATTTGACTATCCAAAATGATAAATATATAATTTATATATCCTTGTTTACCTAGGAGCATATTCTTCATCCACAGGATCAATAAAAGGCCAGACGTCAACATGGTCTTTTAAGCTTTCAAGTACTTTATGCATACCTACACGACGTTCCTCTTCTTCGATTCCAAACGAATATCCATATTTATATCCATAATTAGAAGTAACATAATTATCACCATGACTACTAATCCCTTTCTTTTTTTCCAAATTTTCCACTTCATCTCTAGTATGGATAACAATTTGGCCAACTGCAGATGCTAATGAATTATTAGTCTGTCGACCTTTTTTTTGTATAGGTGGGACACTTAACGGTGGAGAACTTTTATCTTTAACATAAACATTCTTGGTACTCTGAGTACTTCTCTTTGCTCCTTTGCTATTCTTTGTCTTAATCTTTGATCTAACCATGACTGTTTCCATTTGTGTAGCAGGTTCGTGACTTCGAAGAACTCTTGAATTATTACGTTGTAGAAGTTTACGCCTCTGCTGTTTCTCTTTTAAATCAAAAAGTTTTGGTATTTCAGGCATAAAATCTTCTGATAGAGTACGATAAAGTTTACGTTCAGTATCGTACTCCTAAAAAACGTAATAAACAATTAATAATAAATTAATTTAAAAATGAATTTTTATTATACAATATATCATACTTACTGAATCACGAAATTTTTCAACCAAACGACTCCAATCTTGCTGAGTGAAACAAACAACCTGCCATACACTTTCTCTTTCTTTATCAGTTTTATATATTAGATTATTTTCCTCCTTCTCCTCCTCTTCTTCTTCCTTTTTCGCCACTCTGTTCCTTCGTTTTTTACGTTTTTTTTCTCTTGATTTACTGCTCTGTTTGAATGAGGTACTAACAGAAGTATCAATATAATCCTCCCTGTACAATCGAGTGCCGTAGAAGTACCAGTAAGCAGAATTCTTACGATCATGACCCAATGGTTCAACTCGCAGACTATCTGAGTCCAGATTACTTAAAGATTGCTCCTGTTAATAAATAATATTTGAATCATTAAACATTACAATTTATTTTATTGAAAGATAGTTTTTAAAAGTGAAATTTAATTTCAAAGATAATAACAAAATCTATATTAATTATTCTATAATAAATTAATATACAAATGAATGAATACATACTACGTCTTCCGCGTCTAGTCTGAAGTCACAGAGGGCACGTAATATTTCTACTTTTTGACGAAGTGGCAATAATTCAAAGTCTACATCGGTATTAAAAGGATTTTCACATTTATATTCCTACAGAAAAATAAAAGAAAATATATTGAAACATTACTTGAAAAATAAAACAGAAAGCAAGGTGTATAAATATATAAATAAATAATATTTCAATCAACAACATTGTCAAATGATCTAAATTAATATTAATTGAAATTTAAAGATAGCACAAAGATTATATTTACCTGACATTTTTTCCGAAAAAGTCTACGAAGAAACATTTGATAATTAAAAGTAGAAATGTCATTGCGAGTATCATTAGGTAAACAGCCTTCTAACAATTTTACTATTAATTCTTGTACTAAACGACCTTCTGTGCCTCCATCCGTTAACAATGCTTCTTCTAAATCCTAAAATATATACAACAATAAATACAATGTGAATCAATCATATTAAGCAATATTTAGCATAGAAAGAATTGTTTTAAAAGACCGAAACATACGAGGATTTACTAATTCCTGAAAGCTTAAGCATTACTAGTAACTGATGCATTTAATGCCTATCGTTAGGAGGTAGCATGTAATTAGATACCTCAATGTCAAAGTCCAAAAGATTGAAAGCAGCCCTAAATAATGAGCAGAAGTGTGCTATACTTGGCACCTCCCACCACGATTGTATGTCTAAAAAAAATAAGGTAAGAAATAAATGCTCCTCAGTTAAAAATGTTTTTAAATTGTTTTATCAAAAAGTACTAGCAGTGCTTTCATTAATACATACCAAATATAACAAATTAAATATTTTAAAATATTATAATTCGTAACAACTGTTATCACAATTAAAATTGATTTTGCTTCAGTAACAAGTGAATAAATTTTTAATAACATATAAATTAAACTGAAGAACTATTAAATGTCTTCAATTTTGTTATAACATTTTAGAAATATAACGAATAAAGTTTATAAAATTATAGAGTTGCACATTTATTATATGAATAATACACAACAACAATAAAACAAATGTCTTTTATCATGTAAGTTGTAATAAAATTATTTGCAAAGTCAAAGAAATTTATTATTTTTAAAATTGTCGAAAATTAAAACTAACTCATGAAATGTTGAGAATGAACTTTCTAAACAAATTATTCTCTATAAGGAATTAAAATACGTACTTTCTATATATCTTTTCTAAAGATAATTAGACAAATGACATAAAAAAATCATCTTGTTCTTTAGATATATGATATATAAATCAAGACACTACAAACATCAATTCTTTGAGATTTAATCCTAAAATTCAGAATATGGATAAAATAACATATTAAGAATGGTATTAAAAGTTATTAAAATTAATGATTGAATTTTCCAAAAGTATATACGCTATGCTATTAAAATATCAATCCATTAATTGTTTATTAATAAACTGTATCATGTGTAAATTAATATATCATTAGTTAAATATATAAGCTCATAAAAACGACAACTTATCCGTTAATGAATATTATATATATATATATATATATATATATATATATATGTATATATATATATATATATATATACATATATATATAAAAAGTATTCTCACGATAATCAAGTCAGTTAACTTTTGTAGGAGGACTCACCTAGGATCCCTATAAAAGTGGGAAACATAACCCGTCGTGTGGCGGGCAAACCGGGTAAATCACGTCAGGGCGGTGAAGGTTGCAGAATAACAAGGAGAGGACGATGCTCCTCCTCCTAGGCATAAAAGTCGCGAGCGACTTTTATCGATAGATTTGAGGAGCACGCCGTGGATCAAATAAAACAGAATTCGACAGGGCAAGGTCGATCCTTCCTAAAATACCTGGATGCAACCCGATGAAGCACAACACCCGTAGTCCTCTATGCAAAAGAGCGGGTAATCGCATTTCCACATAGCTCGTTGCATTCCGCCGTCACGAGCTCAAACGACTAAGCGCATTTGTACATCGTCCTGTATATTTCCCTAACTATAGCAATGACGATTTCTATTCAACACTTATCCTGAGCACGGCTATGTAGCCGAATGTTAACGATGTACACGACACTCTACGACCATTCTCTATTTGGGGAAAAAGTTTAAACTCAAAACAACCACCAGTTTCGCATTGTTCAAGACGTAAAACGATATATACGCACATAAGTTCCGTCAACTTCAAATCAAACGGACGTAGTTCGAAGCGTCTCCCACGTTATTTCGCCTTTACACCACAGATATTTCTTTCTTCGAAATATCTGTTTTATAAACAATTCCTTCTATTTGTCGGTTGTTACTTTCATCGTCATCATTGTCGTTTTCGTCATCGTCATCGTCGTCATCGTCGTCATCGTCGTCGTCGTAATCGTCGTCGTAGTCGTTGTCGTCGTCCTCGTCGTCGTCGCCGCCGAATACGTTACAAACGAAACACGATACACATGTACGGAAGTGTAGAATAGCGCGGACCAGTGCGGACCAGCGGACTATGCAACTTACGATTCTGAAACCTGAACAACTATTGCGGGCGTATACCGATGAACATGTATTATATAGATTTGCGCTATCCATATTTTCTTCTTGGCCTCTTTCATAATATCATACGTATATAACATTAAAGATCTTCAGACACAAATAGATATAGGCCATAAGGAAATCCACCAATCAGAGTCTATTATTTTTGTGAGAATCGACTCTGATTAGTGGATTTCTTTACGACTAACGTATTACATCTTATGTCGATTCGTCTGAGAAAGCCTTAAGAGATATAAGAAGATGATGTAAAATATTTTTAGTTACATTTTATTCAAATTGCCAATCTATCATTTTCTTTCCTATCTAGTTTATTCATTCGTTATCATAAACTATTGTAAATTATATCAAATAATTATAAATAATAATATAAAATATAATTGCTTTCTACTCTAAACCAATCCTTGATCCTTAATTGAAATCGACAATAATCCTCTCGTCAGTTGGTGATACTGTTGTATACATTTCATTTGAAATCTCATAAATATGAACAACATGTTACAAAAATGATAACAAATGCTTTTAGATATTTTTTGTTATATATAAAAAAATTTTGAAAATTGTTTATTGCTTAGTAATATATATGTTGTTGTTAGTGGTAACTTTTGATACCTTTGATACCTTCAAAAAAATGTTCGTTCAATTATTGATGATACATTCCCGCGTGTATATATTGTATTGGCGCGTATAAACTGTACGTATATGAATCGATAACAAATAATAAGTATATAAAAGCTTATTATTTGTTATCGAATTATTAGTAAACGATTTATTAGTAATATTTTTATCAATAACATATATTCTTTATTGTATAGCAGCGTGGTAATCGAAAAAAAGTAACGTGAACGAAAAACGAAGTTTGGATTGTTTTCGACATTAAAAAAAATCATGTCTTCGTTCAACTTAAGCGAATTAAAAGATGCTTTAAAGGATAATATTGAAAAAAACGGTGTTTCTTTTGCAGGAAGATTTCTCAAACTTGATTCTGAAAAAAATGGTATTATATATTTTTACTTCGTAGAAGATAATTTAGAGGTTAAGATATTAGGAATATCTATAAATCTTAACCTAATATTAAGGAAATAGAAGTAATTATAATATCTTAACCCAATATTAAGAAAATATTGGGTTAAAATATTATAAATGCCCCTTTCTTTAAAAAACGTTGATATTTTATTTTTGTTCATTAGCAATAGAAGTGGTTAAAGCGATAGAGGAATGCCCACATTTAGAATTCTTCAATTTAGAAGGTAACACATTAGGGCCACTTGCGGCAAAAGCTATAGCTGAAGCTTTAAAAAAGAAAGGAGCTGCTTTGAAAAGAGCTCTTTGGAAAGATATGTTCACTGGTCGTTCTAAAGAAGAAATTCCTAAAGCGTTAGAATACCTTGGCACTTCTTTGTGTATAGCTGGTGCACAACTTACCGAGTTAGAGTTGAGTGATAATGCTTTTGGTCCAATTGGTATTAAAGGATTAGCAGATTTTTTAACTTCAAGTACATGTTATTCTCTTCGTGAATTACATTTAAATAACAATGGACTTGGTATATTTGGAGGTAAAATGTTAGCTAAAGCTTTATTGGACTGTTGTCAGAATAGTTCACGCGACGGTAAGTGCTAACTACTTTATATAAGTACTAACATGCATTTTTGATTATTTACAAAGTTTTAAATATTATTACAGGAACACAATTAGCATTGAAAGTATTTGATGTTGGAAGAAATCGGTTGGAAAATGAAGGTGCCGAAGCTTTAGCATCTGTATTTAAAAAGTTAACTACTTTAGAGGAGGTTGCAATGCCTCAAAATAGTATAACTCATCCAGGAATTATAGCACTTGCTAAAGGTTTATCTGCTAATCCAAAATTACGTGTGTTAAATCTTAATGATAATATAATAGGACCTCAAGGAGCTCAAGCTCTTGCCAACATTTTACCAAATTTTCGTGCTCTTGAACATCTTAATCTTGGAGACTGTTTGTTAAAAACAGAAGGTAGTTTAATATTAGCAGCAGCTTTAGGAATTAAAGGAAATCATCCTTCCCTTATGGAGTTAAACTTAAGTTTTAATGAAATCCATACAAGGGGAGCTGCGCCAATTGCTCAAGCAATGGCTGATAAAAAGCAACTGACTAATTTACATTTAGATGGCAATTTATTTGGAACAGATGGTCGTGCTATTTTGCACAAATGTCTTACAAATTTTGAACGTATTAATTCATTAGGTACATTAAATGACGATGAAAGTGTTGAAGATGAAGATGGTGAGGATGAGGAAGAGGATGAAGATGAAAACGAAGATGAGGATGAAAACGAAGATGAGGATGAGAATGAAAATGAGGATGAGGATGAAGATGAGGAAGATGAAGATGATGAGAATGTGAATGAAGATTATACAAATGACAATGGTGCTATAATAATACAAAAAATTGAAAAGAAAGTAACTGTTCCCGATTTCTTAAAATCTCCAACAGAAGAAAATTTATTATTATTAGAATATGAGAGTGCACAGCCTTTTGTTGAATATGTAAAGGTTTGATTTTCATTCTTTTATTCTTTGAATATAATTTCCAAAATTTCAATTTTTATAATTATTATATATTTTAGAATTTAGTAAAAGATAATAATACGCAATCAGAATTCACATTCATTGAGGAATTTATAAAAGTGATTATGAATGTTTCTGCTCTATGTGGAAGTGGATTTTTTGATGTAAGAATAAAAGCACAAATCCTTACAGATATTCTATATGCAGAGCTCTTTGCATTTGCTGTGAAAGATAAACAAATTACAATTTTGAATAATTCTTTACTTGTAAACTTAGGTTTAATAAAGGTAAGTACTTTAACCCTATGTATCAAGTTGATAAATTTAATTATACGTCTATAAATACCATTGTAGAGCGAAGATAAAAGTGCTGGAAAAATTGATTGGAATTTAGATGGTTGTTTCAAAGCATTGGAGATAATCAGCCAAAAAGATTATTTTTTGCAACAAACAAGGGATACGTTAAAAATCTTTTTAGAAAAACCAGTAATAATTAGTCACGTAAAAGTAATAGATCCTTTCCAAGATGCAAAGGTTGCTCTTGGAATTGTATTAAATCGTTTTCAAACAACATAATTATTGTGGAATATACGTTCAATGAAAATTTCGTCATATATTTGGCCATACTTAAAATGAACTAGTTAATAAAGTAGTTTATATCCAGAAACTTTTTATCTTAAATGTAACTTTTTGTAATTATATATAATTTTTTTTACAAAGGAATTAACTTTAATTTTGAAAAATATCTATACATGCCTCTTCATTTGTACAAATTATTTTGTAGGCAGCTTTTATCAATTTTATACAAATTTATATGTTGTAAAAACATGTTCATATTATAATATTACAATTTCTTTTAATAAATAATCTCGATAACAATAATATATAAAAAGCAATAATTCGGCCACAATATTAAATAATTATTACATTAACTATGAAATATGAGTGGTATGTTTTGTTTTTGTGAACTAGCCAGTTGCTTGTGTTCGTTTGTACGCATTACCTGTTCTACAAGCGAAATTAGTTTTATTATGTTAAAAAAAGAAGACCCGCCTAAAGGCCCACACTCAACAGCCTCAATCATAAATCCTAAACGAAACTTATAAATTATAATTAATAAGAGTAAATAAAAATAAATAGGAAATATGTAGGTATAATGACAAGTATAAGTGCGATAGAACAAGCTTCTGTGCGATTCTCTAAGAAATTATCTTTGAATTAAACTATATCTTCTTTATTTACCTGTAAAAATAATATTGGCAATATAAAGTGTTAGTAGTTTAGTGTTTAATCAGAATTAGATTGAAAGAATTTTGAAAATAAACTAAAATATGCAGCCATTCGCACGATAATACAGTTATGTGATTTATCATTCGATTTCGATATATCGCAAGTACTATCGACCCAGGTCTCACCACGTGGAGGTTGCTGCATGTGGAGACCCACGAGCTAACGGTGATTCTAGTTTACTCTAAAATCCGCGTTCCGCGATACCGATCCCTTATGCCTTCCGCTTCGGATATCTTGGGCATGGTACAAAGCTAACAGGAAGTATCTAGCCTTAGCTACAGGGACTCCACTTACAGAAAGCTTAACCGTTCAACACCCTCCGCCTCAGGCATAACGAATTATTAAGCACATCTAAATTCGTGCATCCGAATTTCGAACAATCAAAGCGTATTAATCGCGTTCGCGACACTCACGTGTGTTATAATTACGTAGATTCTACTGTTCTATCCAAATTCGCGAAGTAATCTAATTGAAATGTCGAAGAAATAAAACGAAGTCCCCGGTAGGACTTTCAATCGC
The DNA here is from genome assembly GCF_050613455.1 of Vespa mandarinia. Lineage (NCBI taxonomy): Eukaryota > Metazoa > Arthropoda > Insecta > Hymenoptera > Vespidae > Vespa > Vespa mandarinia. The sequence continues at coordinate 4,108,622 of NC_140816.1, read as the reverse complement.
GCACGTGAACACTTACGTGAGTGTTAGAATAACGGTGACTCTAAGTTGAAATCCGAAGCACACTCCGAATTTCAACACTAAAACGAAGTCCATGATAGGACTTTTAATCGCGCCCGGACACCCACGCAAGTGTTCGAAAATCGGTGACTCTACACTAAATAAACTAATCGAATATTCGAGCAAACAAAACGAAGTCCCCGGTAGGACTTTTAATCGCGCACGCGAACACTCACGTGTTAGAATAACGGTGACTCTAAGTTGAAATCCAAAGTGATATATGCTAACCGGTATTTAGACTTTCCATGATATTTGTCGAGATTTCCGCCCCGCTACCAAACATTAGGATTGTCATAACATCAGCCAGCTATGTACAGCACTACAAGGTAAACCGTTCGCGCACCCCGAATTTCAACACTAAAACGAAGTCCATGATAGGACTTTTAATCGCGCCCGGACACCCACGCAAGTGTTCGGAAAACGGTGACTCTACTCTAAAAAAACGCTTTCGCGTGGTAATCTAATCGAATATTCGAGCAAATTTAAACGAAATCCCCGGTAGGACTTTTATGTCGCGCTCGCGATCATTCACGTGAGTGTTAGAAAAACGGTGACTCTACTCTAAATTCGCGTTTTCGATACGAACAGTCAAACGAAGTTTAATCGCGCCCGTGAACACCCACGCCTGTGCTTGCCGACAAGCGTGTGAATGTTCTCCTATCCTGCCCGTATTCGCGTGTAAAATCGATGATGAATCCTGCCATGCGATGTATCATCCGGCCGCAGATGACTCTATCCCTTGATGATCTATCCTGGAAAATAAAATGATATGGAAAAAGCAAAAGAAAGAAAAAAGAAAGAAAATAGAAGATAATATGTACATAGAATATAAATAGAAAATAAATAAAATTGAAAATAAATATATATAAATAGATAAGAGAGCTAAAGGAAGAAATGAAGGTTGACGCAGATCTGCATGATGTTGAAACAGCAGCCAGCATCATCACATGGGTCCCACCTAAAACATTAATCATAATTAATAAAAATATATTAATACCATAATTAGAACCATAATAAAAAACATAATTAAAGAAAAAAAATATGAGTAATAAAAGAGAGCTGCTGAAAGATAAGAAAATAGAAGTAACTCTGCACGCTGCTGAAAGAACAGTCCGCTTCATCTCGTGGGTCCTACCTAATGCTTAAAAATTAAAATTAATAAGAATATATTAATAACAAACCTAAAAACATAAATACATAATTAAACAGAAATAACATAAATAAATATTAAAAAAACATAATTAAAAAGAAATAACAATAAAAATCTGAAAAGACATAATAAAAAGAAATAACATATTAATAACATAATTAAAGACATAATTAAAGAAGAAAAATATGAGTAATAAAAGAGAGCTGCTGAAAGATAAGAAAATAGAAACAGCACTACAGTAAGCTGAGAAAGCAACCCGCACAGAGGCCCACACCCATGTCCCCATCCCATGGGTCCCACCCGAAACTAATAAATCATAATTAATAATAGTAAATAAGAATGCAAAATATGAAATAGAAAAGAAAGCCCCAAAAAGATAAGACAAGAGAAACAGTTCTATATGATGCTGAGAAAGCAGCCCGCACAGAAGCCCTCGCCCACAGGCCCCTCCCATGGGTCCCACCCGAGATATATGAAGTATAATTAATGAGAGTAAATAAGAATTAATAGAAATGACAGTGGACATAAAAGAGAGATAGAAGAATTTCCTTTTCGTTTCTCTGAGAAATTATTGTAGAATAGAATTCTGCCATATTCCTTCTTTTGAAGTATTATTAGCCATATAAAGTCGAAAAATATTAATGTTCAGTTGGAATTAGATTAAAAAGATATTGGAAAAGTAAAAAAATATGCAGCCATTCGCTCAGTAATACTTGCGTTAAAGAATTTATAATTAGAGTATGCAAGTAATACCGACCCAGGTCTCACTACGTGGAAGTTGCTGCATGTGGAGACCCACGGACTGACGGTGACTCTACTCTAAAATCCGCGTTCCACGATACCGATCCGCGATACCTTTCCGCTTCAATGCACTGGCTTCTTAACTAACAGGGTATGCGTAGCTTTAGCTACTGCACACCTCTTACAGATAGCTCCACCATTTGCACCGTCTACTTCAGACATAACGGATTATTAAGCACATCTGAATTTGTGCTTTCCGAATTTCGAACAATCAAAGCGCACTCCTTAGACTACTAATCGCGTCGCGACACTCACGTGTGTGTTGTATTTACGTAAATTCTACTGTTAAGCCGAAATTCGCGAAGTACCCCCATCGAAATTTTGAAGAAATCAAACGAAGTCCACGGTAGGACCTTTAATCGCGCCCGAACACCCACGCGAGTGTTAGAAAAACGATGATTCTACTCTACAATTCGCGTTTTCGATTCGAACAATCAAACGTAATGTAATCGCGCCCGAGAACACCCACGCCTGTGCCCGCCGACACGCGCGCCAGTGTTCTTCCTATCCTTCCCGTATTCGCGTGAAAAAATCGATGATGAATCCTGCCATTCGATGTACCATCCGGTCGCTGATGAACCTATCCCTCGATGATCTATCCTGTAAAAGAAAAAGATAAAGAGGAAAAAAATAGAATAAAAACATATATAAAACAGAAAATAATATATATATACATATATAAAATACAAATAGAAAATATATATAGATAGATAAGAGAAAGAGAAAAAGAAACGAAAAGAGAAGCAGCATGCATCACCCCAAGATTCCTACCAAAAGCAACTAAATCATAATTAATAGAAATATATTAAAAACATAATTAAAAGGAAATAACATATTAATAACACAATTGAAAACATAATTGTAAAAGAAAAATATGAGATAGAAACGAGAGCCGGAGAAAGAAAAGAGAGACCCAGAAAGAGAAGAATAGAGAGCCCTAAAAAGATAAGACAAGAGAAACAGTTCTATATGATGCTGAGACAGCAGCCCGCACAGAAGCCCTCGCCCACAGGCCCCTCCCATGGGTCCCACCCGAAATACACAAAGGATAATTAATGAGAGTGAATAAGAATAAATAGAAATGACAGTGGACGTAAAAGATAGAAAAATTTATTTCTCATTTCTCTGAGAAATTATTGTATAATATATTTCTGTCAAATTTCTTCTTTTGAAGTATTATTAGCTATATAAAATGAAAATATGTTAATGTTTAGTTGGAATTAGTTTGAAAAGATATTGGAAATGTAAAAAAATATGCAGCCATTCGTTCGGTAATACTTGCATTTAAAAATTTACAATTAAACTTTGCAAGTATTAACGATCCAGGTCTCACTACGTGGAAGTTGCTGCATGTGGAGACCCACGAGCTAACGGTGACTCTACTTTACTCTAAAATCCGCGTACCGCGATACCGATCCCTCATGCCTTCCGCTTCGGATATCTTGGGCATGGGACAAAGCTAACAGGAAGTATCTAGCCTTAGCTACAGGGACTCCACTTACAGAAAGCTTAACCGTTCGACACCCTCCGCCTCAGGCATAACGGATTATTAAGCACATCTGAATTCGTGCATCCGAATTTCGAACAATCAAAGCGCATTAATCGCGTTCACGAAACTCACGTGTGTTATAATTACGTAGATTCTACTGTTCTATCCAAATTCGCGAAGTAATTTAATCGATATGTCGAAGAAATAAAACGAAGTCCCCGGTAGGACTTGCAATCGCGCACGCGAACACTTACGTGAGTGTTAGAATAACGGTGACTCTAAGTTGAAATCCGAAGCCCACTCCAAATTTCAACGCTAAAACGAAGTCCATGATAGGACTTTTAATCGCGCCCGGACACCCACGCAAGTGTTCGAAAATCGGTGACTCTACTCTAAATAAACTAATCGAATATTCGAGCAAACAAAACGAAGTCCCCGGTAGGACTTTTAATCGCGCACGCGAACACTCACGTGAGTGTTAGAATAACGGTGACTCTAAGTTGAAATCCAAAGTGACATATGCTAACCGGTATTTAGACTTCCATGATATTTGTCGGGATTTCCGCCCCGCTACCAAACATTAGGATTGTCATAACATCAGCCAGCTATGTACAGCACTACAAGGTAAACCGTTCGCGCACCCCGAATTTCAACACTAAAACGAAGTCCATGATAGGACTTTTAATCGCGCCCGGACACCCACGCAAGTGTTCGGAAAACGGTGACTCTACTCTAAAAAAACGCGTTCGCGTGGTAATCTAATCGAATATTCGAGCAAATTTAAACGAAATCCCCGGTAGGACTTTTATGTCGCGCTCGCGTTCATTCACGTGAGTGTTAGAAAAACGGTGACTCTACTCTATATTCGCGTTTTCGATTCGAACTATCAAACGAAGTTTAATCGCGCCCGAGAACACCCACGCTTGTGCACGCCGACACGCACGCCAGTGTTCTTCCTATCCTTCCCGTAACCGCGTAAAAATCGATGATGAATCGTGCAAGGCGATGACGCATTCGACCAGAGATGAACCTATACCTTGATGATCCATCCTGAAAAAGAAAAAAAGAAAATGAATAAAAGAAAGATAAGAAAATAGAAGTAGCTCTGCACGCTGCTAAAATAACAGTCCCCTTCATCTCATGGGTCCTACCTAATGCTTAAAAATTAAAATTAATTAGAATATATTGATAACAAACCAAAAAACATAAAAGCATAATTTAAAAAAATAACATAAATAAATATTAAAAAGACATAATTAAAAAGAAATGACATAATAAAAATCTGAAAAGACATAATGAAAAGAAATAACATATTAATAACATAATTAAACACATAATTAAAGAAAAAAAAGAGTAATAAAAGAGAGCTGCTGAAAGATAAGAAAATAGAAGTAGCTCTGCATGCTGCTGAAACAACAAACCGCTTCATCCTATGGTTCCTACTTAAAACCTGTAAATTATAATTAATAAGAATATATTAAAAACATAATTAAAACTATAAAAACATAATTAAAAAGAAATAACATAATAATAATCTGAAAAGACATAATGAAAAGAAATAACATATTAATAACATAATTAAATACATAATTAAATAAGAAAAATATTAGATAGAAAAGAAAGCTGCAGAAAGATAAGAAAATAGAAGCAGCTCTACACGATGCTAAGACAGCAACCCGCACAGAGGCCCACACCCATGTCCCCATCCCATGGGTCCCACCCGAGACTAATAAATCATAATTAATAATAGTAAATAACAATGCAAAATATGAAATAGAAAAGAGAGCCCCAAAAAGAGAAGATAAAAGAAACAGTTCTATATGATGCAGCCCGCACAGAAGCCCTCGCCCACAGGCCCCACCAGTGGGTCCCACCCGAGACTTATAAAGGATAATTAATTATAATAAATAAGAAAAATAGAAGTGACAGCGGACATTAAAGTGTGATAGAGAAATTTCCTTTTCGTTTCTCTGAGAAATTATTGTACAATAGAATTCTGCCATATTTCTTCTTTTGAAGTATTATTAGCGACATAAAGTGGAAATATATTAATGTTCAGTTGGAATTAGATTAAAAAGATATTGGAAAAGTAAAAAAATATGCAGCCATTCGCTCAGTAATACTTGCGTTAAAGAATTTATAATTAGAGTATGCAAGTAATACCGACCCAGGTCTCACTACGTGGAAGTTGCTGCATGTGGAGACCCACGGACTGACGGTGACTCTACTCTAAAATCCGCGTTCCGCGATACCGGTCCGCGATACCTTTCCGCTTCAATGCACTGGCTTCTTAACTAACAGGGTATGCGTAGCTTTGCTACTACACACCTCTTACAGATAGCTCCACCATTTGCACCGTCCGCTTCAGACATAACGGATTATTAAGCACATTAGAATTCGTGCTTTCCGAATTTCGAACAATCAAAGCGCACTCCTTAGACTACTAATCGCGTCGCGACACCCACGTGTGTGTTATAGTTACGTAGATTCTACTGTTAAGCCGAAATTCGCGAAGGTCCCCCAACGAAATTTTGAAGAAATCAAACGAAGTCCACGGTAGGACCTTTAATCGCGCCCGAACACCCACGCGAGTGTTAGAAAAACGATGACTCTACTCTACAATTCGCGTTTTCGATTCGAACAATCAAACGAAGTTTAATCGCGCCCGAGAACACCAACGCCTGTGCCCGCCGACACGCGCGCTAATGTTCTTCCTATCCTTCCCGTATTCGCGTGAAAAAATCGATGATGAATCCTGCCATGCGATGTACCATCCGGTCGCAGATGAACCTATCCCTCGATGATCTATCCTGGAAAAAAAGAATGTAAGCAGAAAATAAGAGAAAAAAAAATATATTAAACGGAAAATAATATATATATACATATATAAAATACAAATAGAAAATATATATAAATAGATAAGAGACCTAGAAAAAGAAACGAAAAGAGAAGCAGCATGCATCATACCATGATTCCTACCAAAAGCAACTAAATCATAATTAATAGAAATATATTAAAAACATAATTAAAAGGAAATAACATATTAATAACACAATTGAAAACATAATTGTAAAAGAAAAATATGAGATAGAAACGAGAGCCGGAGAAAGAAAAGAGAGCCCCAGAAAGAGAAGAATAGAGAGCCCTAAAAAGAGAAGACAAGAGAAACAGTTCTATATGATGCTGAGACAGCAGCCCGCACAGAAGCCCTCGCCCACAGGCCCCTCCCATGGGTCCCACCCGAAATACACAAATGATAATTAATGAAAGTAAATAAGAATAAATAGAAATGACAGTGGACATAAAAGAGAGATAGAAAAATTTCCTTTTCATTTCTCTGAGAAATTATTGTACAATAGATTTCTGATATATTTCTTCTTTTGAAGTATTATTAGCTATATAAAATGAAAATATGTTAATGATTAGTTGGAATTAGTTTGAAAAGATATTGGAAAAGTAAAAAAGTATGCAGCCATTCGCTCAGTAATACTTGCGTTAAAGAATCTATAATTAGAGTATGCAAGTAATACCGACCCAGGTCTCACTACGTGGAAGTTGCTGCATGTGGAGACCCACGGACTGACGGTGACTCTACTCTAAAATCCGCGTTCCGCGATACCGGTCCGCGATACCTTTCCGCTTCAATGCACTGGCTTCTTAACTAACAGGGTATGCGTAGCTTTGCTACTACACACCTCTTACAGATAGCTCCACCATTTGCACCGTCTGCTTCAGACATAACGGATTATTAAGCACATTCGAATATCGTGCTTTCCGAATTTCGAACAATCAAAGCGCACTCCTTAGACTACTAATCGCGTCGCGACACCCACGTGTGTGTTATAATTACGTAGATTCTACTGTTAAGCCGAAATTCGCGAAGTACCCCCAACGAAATTTTGAAGAAATCAAACGAAGTCCACGGTAGGACCTTTAATCGCGCCCGAACACCCACGCGAATGTTAGAAACACGATGACTCTACTCTACAATTCGCGTTTTCGATTCGAACAATCAAACGTAATGTAATCGCGCCCGAGAACACCCACGCCTGTGCCCGCCGACACGCGCGCCAGTGTTCTTCCTATCCTTCCCGTATTCGCGTGAAAAAATCGATGATGAATCCTGCCATTCGATGTACCATCCGGTCGCTGATGAACCTATCCCTCGATGATCTATCCTGTAAAAGAAAAAGATAAAGAGGAAAAAAATAGAATAAAAACATATATAAAACAGAAAATAATATATATATACATATATAAAATACAAATAGAAAATATATATAGATAGATAAGAGAAAGAGAAAAAGAAACGAAAAGAGAAGCAGCATGCATCACCCCAAGATTCCTACCAAAAGCAACTAAATCATAATTAATAGAAATATATTAAAAACATAATTAAGAACATAATCAAAAATATAATTAAAAATATAATTAAAAACACGATTAAACACATAATTAAAAACATAATTAAAAGGAAATAACATATTAATAACACAATTGAAAACATAATTGAAAAAGAAAAATTTGAGATAGAAACGAGAGCCGGAGAAAGAAAAGAGAGCCCCAGAAAGAGAAGAATAGAGAGCCCCAAAAAGATAAGACAAGAGAAAAAGTTCTATATGATGCTGAGACAGCAACCCGCACAGAAGCCCTCGCCCACAGGCCCCTCCCATGGGTCCCACCCGAAATACACAAAGGATAATTAATGAGAGTGAATAAGAATAAATAGAAATGACAGTGGACGTAAAAGATAGAAAAATTTATTTCTCATTTCTCTGAGAAATTATTGTATAATATATTTCTGTCAAATTTCTTCTTTTGAAGTATTATTAGCTATATAAAATGAAAATATGTTAATGTTTAGTTGGAATTAGTTTGAAAAGATATTGGAAATGTAAAAAAATATGCAGCCATTCGTTCGGTAATACTTGCATTTAAAAATTTACAATTAAACTTTGCAAGTATTAACGATCCAGGTCTCACTACGTGGAAGTTGCTGCATGTGGAGACCCACGAGCTAACGGTGACTCTACTTTACTCTAAAATCCGCGTACCGCGATACCGATCCCTCATGCCTTCCGCTTCGGATATCTTGGGCATGGGACAAAGCTAACAGGAAGTATCTAGCCTTAGCTACAGGGACTCCACTTACAGAAAGCTTAACCGTTCGACACCCTCCGCCTCAGGCATAACGGATTATTAAGCACATCTGAATTCGTGCATCCGAATTTCGAACAATCAAAGCGCATTAATCGCGTTCACGAAACTCACGTGTGTTATAATTACGTAGATTCTACTGTTCTATCCAAATTCGCGAAGTAATTTAATCGATATGTCGAAGAAATAAAACGAAGTCCCCGGTAGGACTTTCAATCGCGCCCGGACACCCACGCAAGTGTTCGAAAATCGGTGACTCTACTCTAAATAAACTAATCGAATATTCGAGCAAACAAAACGAAGTCCCCGGTAGGACTTTTAATCGCGCACGCGAACACCCACGCGGGTGTTAGAATAACGATGACTCAAAGTTGAAATCCAAAGTGACATATGCTAACCGGTATTTAGACTTTCCATGATATTTGTCGGGATTTCCGCCCCGCTACCAAACATTAGGATTGTCATAACATCAGCCAGCTATGTACAGCACTACAAGGTAAACCGTTCGCGCACCCCGAATTTCAACACTAAAACGAAGTCCATGGTAGGACTTATAATCGCGCCCGGACACCCACGCAAGTGCTCGGAAAACGGTGACTCTACTCTAAAAAAACGCGTTCGCGAGGTAATCTAATCGAATATTCGAGCAAAAATTTAAACGAAGTCCCCGGTAGGACTTTTAAGTCGCGCTCGCATTCATTCACGTGAGTGTTAGAAAAACGGTGACTCTACTCTATATTCGCGTTTTCGATTCGAACTATCAAACGAAGTTTAATCGCGCCCGAGAACACCCACGCTTGTGCACGCCGACACGCGCGCCGGTGTTCTTCCTATCCTTCCCGTAACCGCGTGTAAAAATCCATGATGAATCGTGGCAGGCGATGACGCATTCGACCGGAGGTGAACCTATGCCTTGATGACCTATCCTGAAAAAAAAGAAAACAAGGAAAAAATAAGAAAAAGAAAAGAAGACATATTGAATATCGCTGCATGATTGCTCGATCATCCCTGAAAAAGAAAAAAAGAAGATGAATAAAAGAAAGATAAGAAAATAGAAGTAGCTCTGCACGCTGCTGGAACAACAGTCCGCTTCATCTCATGGGTCCTACCTAATGCTTAAAAATTAAAATTAATTAGAATATATTAATAACAAAACCTAAAAACATAAAAACATAATTAAAAAGAAATAACATAAATAAATATTAAAAAAACATAATTAAATGGAAATAACATAATTAAATTCTGAAAAGACATAATAAAAAGAAATAACATATTAATACCATAATTAAAAACATGATTAAAAACATAATTAAAGAAGAAAAATATGAATAATGAAAGAGAGCTGCTGAAAAATAAGAAAATAAAAGTAGTTCTGCATGCTGCTGAAACAACAGTCCTCTTCATCTAATGTTTCCTACCTAAAACCGTAAATCATAATTAATAAGAATATATTAAAAACATAATTAAAATCTGAAAACGTAATTAAAAAGAAATAACAAATAAATATTAAAGAAACATAGTTAAAATGAAATAATATCATAAAAATCTGAAAAGACATAACGAAAAAAATAACATAATTAAAAACATAATTAAAGACATAATTAAAGGAGAAAAATATTAATAATGAAAGAGAGCAGCTGAAAGACAAGAAAATAGAAGCAGATCTACACGATGCTAAGACAGGAACCCGCACAGAGGCCCACACCCATGTCCCCATCCCATGGGTCCCACCCGAGATTAATAAATCATAATTAATAACAGTAAATAAGAATGAAAAATATGAAATAGAAAAGAGTGCACCAAAAAGAGAAGAAAAGAGTAGCAGCTCTATAAGATGCTGAGAAATCAACCCGCTCAGAGGCCCACACCCATGGCCCACCCCATGAGTCCCACCCGAAACTATAAATCATAATTCATAAGAAAATATTAAAAACATAGAAAATAAAAACACGATAAATATAACTTAAAGAAAAGAGCCGCAGAATGATAAGAGAATAGAAGCAGTTCTACATGATGCTGATACAGCAACCTGCACAGAGGCACTCAACCATGGACCCCTCCCATAGGTCCCACCCGAGATATATAAAGGATAATTAGTGAGAGCAAATAAGAATTAATAGAAATGACAGTGGACATAAAAGAGAGATAGAAAAATTTCATTTTCGTTTCTCCGAGAAATTATTGTACAAAAGAATTCTATCCATATTTCTTCTTTTGAAGTATTATTAGCGATATTAAGTCGAAAAATATTAATGTTCAGTTGGAATTAGATTAAAAAGATATTGGAAAAGTAAAAAAATATGCAGCCATTCGCTCAGTAATACTTGCGTTAAAGAATTTACAATTAGATTATGCAAGTAATACCGACCCAGGTCTCACTACGTGGAAGTTGCTGCATGTGGAGACCCACGGGCTGACGGTGACTCTACTCTAAAATCCGCGTTCCACGATACCGATCCGCGATACCTTTCCGCTTCAATGCATTGGCTTCTTAACTAACAGGGTATGCGTAGCTTAGCTACAACACACCTCTTACAGATAGCTCCACCATTTGCACCGTCCGCTTCAGACATAACGGATTATTAAGCACATTCGAATTCGTGCTTTCCGAATTTCGAACAATCAAAGCGCACTCCTTAGAAAAACTAATCGCGTCGCGACACTCACGTGTGTGTTATAATTACGTAGATTCTACTGTTAAGCCGAAATTCGCGAAATACCCCCATCGAAATTTTGAAGAAATCAAACGAAGTCCACGGTAGGACCTTTAATCGCGCCCGAACACCCACGCGAGTGTTAGAAAAACGATGACTCTACTCTACAATTCGCGTTTTCGATTCGAACAATCAAACGAAGTTTAATCGCGCCCGAGAACACCAACGCCTGTGCCCGCCGACACGCGCGCTAATGTTCTTCCTATCCTTCCCGTATTCGCGCGTAGAACTCGATGATGAAACCAGCCATGCGATGTACCATCCGGTCGCAGATGATCCTATACCTCGATGACCTATCCTGTAAAAGAAAAAGATAAAGAGGAAATAAAAGAAAGAAAAAAATTACATAAAATAAAACATAATATATATATATATAATATAAATAGAAAATAAACATAATTAACAACATAATTAAAAACATAAACACATAATTAAACACATAATTAAATACATAATTAGAAAGAAACAACATAAATAAATATTAAGAATACATAATTAAAAGGAAATAACACAATAATAACATAATTGAAAACATAATTCAAAAAGAAAAATATGAGATAGAAACGAGAGCCGGAGAAAGAAAAGAGAGCACCAGAAAGAGAGGAATAGAGAGCCCCAAAAAGATAAGACCAAAGAAACAGTTCTATATGATGCTGAGACAGCAGCCCGCACAGAAGCCCTCGCCTACAGGCCCCTCCCGTAGGTCCCACCCGAGATATATAAAGGATAATTAATGAGAGTAAATAAGAATAAATAGAAATGACAGCGGACATAGAAGAAAGATAGAAAAATTTCATTTTCGTTTCTCCGAGAAATTATTGTACAATAGATTTCTGCTATATTTCTTCTTTTGAAGTATTATTAGCTATATAGAATGAAAATATGTTAATGATTAGTTGGAATTAGTTTGAAAAGATATTGGAAAAGTAATGCAATATGCAGCCATTCGTTCGATAATACTTGCATTTAAAAATTTACATTTAGACTTTGCAAGTATTAACGATCCAGGTCTCACCACGTGGAGGTTGCTGCATGTGGAGACCCACGAGCTAACGGTGACTCTACTTTACTCTAAAATCCGCGTACCGCGATACCGATCCCTCATGCCTTCCGCTTCGGATATCTTGGGCATGGGACAAAGCTAACAGGAAGTATCTAGCCTTAGCTACAGGGACTCCACTTACAGAAAGCTTAACCGTTCAACACCCTCCGCCTCAGGCATAACGAATTATTAAGCACATCTAAATTCGTGCATCCGAATTTCGAACAATCAAAGCGTATTAATCGCGTACGCGACACTCACGTGTGTTGTAATTACGTAGATTCTACTGTTCTATCCAAATTCGCGAAGTAATCTAATTGAAGTGTCGAAGAAATAAAACGAAGTCCTCGGTAGGACTTTCAATCGCGCACGCGAACACTTACGTGAGTGTTAGAATAACGGTGACTCTAAGTTGAAATCCGAAGCGCACTCCAAATTTCAACGCTAAAACGAAGTCCATGATAGGACTTTTAATCGCGCCCGGACACCCACGCAAGTGTTCGAAAATCGGTGACTCTACTCTAAATAAACTAATCGAATATTCGAGCAAACAAAACGAAGTCCCCGGTAGGACTTTTAGTCGCGCACGCGAACACTCACGTGAGTGTTAGAATAACGGTGACTCTAAGTTGAAATCCAAAGTGACATATGCTAACCGGTATTTAGACTTCCATGATATTTGTCGGGATTTCCGCCCCGCTACCAAACATTAGGATTGTCATAACATCAGCCAGCTATGTACAGCACTACAAGGTAAACCGTTCGCGCACCCCGAATTTCAACACTAAAACGAAGTCCATGATAGGACTTTTAATCGCGCCCGGACACCCACGCAAATGTTCGGAAAACGGTGACTCTACTCTAAAAAAACGCGTTCGCGTGGTAATCTAATTGAATATTCGAGCAAATTTAAACGAAATCCCCGGTAGGACTTTTATGTCGCGCTCGCGTTCAATCACGTGAGTATTAGAAAAACGGTGACTCTACTCTATATTCGCGTTTTCGATTCGAACTATCAAACGAAGTTTAATCGCGCCCGAGAACACCCACGCTTGTGCACGCCGACACGCGCGCCAGTGTTCTTCCTATCCTTCCCGTAACCGCGTAAAAATCGATGATGAATCGTGCCAGGCGATGACGCATTCGACCAGAGATGAACCTATACCTTGATCTATCCTGAAAAAGAAAAAAAGAAAATGAATAAAAGAAAGATAAGAAAATAGAAGTAGCTCTGCACGCTGCTAAAACAACAGTCCGCTTCATCTCATGGGTCCTACCTAATGCTTAAAAATTAAAATTAATTAGAATATATTAATAACAAACCTAAAAACATAAAAACATAATTAAAAAAAATAACATAAATAAATATTAAAAAGACATAATTAAAAAGAAATAACATAATAAAAATCTGAAAAGACATAATAAAAAGAAATAATATATTAATAACATAATTAAAAACATAATTAAAGAAGAAAAATATGAGTAATAAAAGAGAGCTGCTAAAAGATAAGAAAATAGAAGTAACTCTGCACGCTGCTGAAAGAACAGTCCGCTTCATCACGTGGGTCCTACCTAATGCTTAAAAATTAAAATTAATAAGAATATATTAATAACAAACCTAAAAACATAAAAGCATAATTTAAAAAAATAACATAAATAAATATTAAAAAAACATAATTAAAAAGAAATAACAATAAAAATCTGAAAAGACATAATAAAAAGAAATAATATATTAATAACACAATTAAAAACATAATTAAAAACATAATTAAAGAAGAAAAATATGAGCAATAAAAGTGAGCTGCTGAAAGATAAGAAAGTAGAAACAGCACTACAGTATGCTGAGAAAGCAACCCGCACAGAGGCCCACACCCATGTCCCCATGGTCCCACCCGAGACTTATAAATCATAATTAATAAGAGCAAATAACTATGAAAAATATGAGATAAAAAAGAGAGTCCCAGAAAGAAAAGAAAAGAGAAGCAGCTTTACACGATGTTAAGACAGCAGCCCGCACAGAGGCCCACACCCATGAGCCCCTCCCATGGGTCCCACCCGAGATTTATAAATCATAATTAATAAGAGTAAATCAATATGAAAAATATGAAATAGAAAAGAGAGCCCCAAAAAGATAATACAAAAGAAGTAGCTCTATAAGATGCTGAGAAAGCAACCCGCACAGAAGCACTTGCCCACTTGTGGGCCCCACTTGAGGGTTTCATCCGACATATATAAAGGATAATTAATAATAATAAATAAGAATGAAAAATAAGAATAATAGAAAAGAATGAAAAATATGAAATAGAAAAAAGAGCACCAAAAAGAGAAGAAAAGAGAAGCAGCTCTATAAGATGCTGAGAAAGCAACCCGCACAGAGGCCCACACCGATGGGTCCCACCCGAGATATATATAAAGGATAATTAATGACAGTAAATAAGAAAAAATAGAAATGACAGTAATTATACGAACGTTAAAATGCTGAATTTAATTTGATTAAACTTAAGAAAAATAAAAGATTAATTAAAAAGCAATGAAATATTCTGAACACAGATATAAATAAATATTATTCTCTCTGAAAGAAATATTATATTTATTAATCGATAATATATGATAATATATGTACATGTTCTCTATAACGTTGCTAAGAATATCCTATTGTTTAAATATTAATTAATTATTCCTTCACGTGTTCGCGATCCCACGACCCGGACCTAGCTGAAAAGAAATAAGGAAGGAAAAAAGAATTAGTATATATGTATATTAATTATACGAACGATAAAATGCTAGATTTAATTTGATTAAACTTAAGAAAAATAAACGTTTAATATAAATAAATATTATTCTCTCTGAAAGAAATATTATTATATCTATTAATCGATAGTAAATGACAATACATGTATATGATTTTTATAACGTTGCTAAGAATATCTTATTGTTTAAATATTAATTAATTATACTTTACGTATATCGTACATTATTTAAATGTTAAGATAATCTTCTTTACTAATTATTCCTTCCCGTGTTGGCGACCTCCACGATCTAGATCTAGCTGAAAAGAAATAAGGAAAGAAAAAAAAAAATGTATACATTATTAATTATACTAACGATAAAATTTTGAATTTAATTTAATTAAACATAAGAAAGATAAAAGATTAATTACACAAAAAATGAAATATGCTGTACACTGTATGATCTAAAGAAATATTATTTTCTCTGAAAGAAATATTGTATTACTTTTACATTTCATAGATACATTATTTTATTATAGAAATCAATTTTATTAAAATAAAATTTTAAATTTAATTGAACTTTCGAAAAGAAAAAATGTACAAAATTTATCAATCGACTTTAACGTAAAATTTGATTTTACTAAACTAGAATCATAAATTCAATTGAATTTTAGAAAAGAAAAAATGTGTAAAATTTATGTCTCAAGTTTAATATTAAAAATGCATAAAATATGAAATAATCCTATTCGCGTAAGCGTGGCAATGTGAGCATGTTATTTACGGAATGTTACTTCGTCTTAGTTTTTTAAATCTACACACATCACCATAAGGAGCATTTTGAGTGACAACATGGTAAAATTAAAATACGATTAAGAGCCATTCTCGAAAATTTCTAGTGAATTTTCGAAAATAACTCAATAACTTGATAATCGTCCTCTTGAGCCACAGTTTGTGAGGGCCTTTTTGACATATAGCATCTTGTTTACTTCGTGCCCTAATCAAATCGAATACCCTTCAGAAACTGTAACGACGAAATTTTATTCGAAATTATAAGATATAAAAGAAAATGTTTACACAATTATTGGTAGCCTAAAAAAAATTTTAATTAGTATATTAATTGCTGAAAATCCTGAGCTAAAAATTAATTAATTTAATTATCTAAGCTTACGGACTGTGACTCTACAAGTCTCTTTGTTTTTTAGCAATTATTCTACTCGACTTTTCTCTTTCAAAAGCAATGACTCTATTGAGACTTCTCTTTTATCAATTCAAATTAATAAAATATTTAATTAATATTTATTTAAAAATATAAAACAAATCCTTGGAAGCTCCTTCTTACAAGTGAATACTTTTATTATTATAAGGAAATCATGCACAATTACGCTTATAATCCAGAGACTATCCATCGCGAATATCTTCTTGTACCTTCTTTATTTAAACTCATGAACAACGATTTTTATATATTTCCGGGCAAGCAAAATATTTTTAAATAAATGAATACATCGAAAGTTTGAAATAATTATAAAAGCGTTTGTACAAGAAGAACTTATCCTGATCTAATAAATAAATCAGAAAATAAAAAACCATTCAGGAGTAAATCACCGAAGAAATTTACTCGTGGTCACTCAATGCTCCTCTAATAATTAATTACAACCAATCACTCGTGCTAATTCGGACCTTTCGTCCTCGACATGATTGAGTGATCAGAGGGAATTAAAAATTCACTCACCACTTAAGAAGTTCTGCGTTGGCTCCAAAACACTCGTCCGCGGTTGAAGTCGAAATTGTTAATTACGTAGATCGTCATCGAAGTTGATCAAAATCCTTTTCAATGATGCACTGACACTATTACGCGATAAATATTTTTTAACGGACGGTCACTGAATTTACTTCGCGAAACTCTACTGTCTTTTAAAAAACCGGTTTGTGTGACTGTCAAAAAAGCAAAATGGTTTGCAAACAAACACTGACTCTAACGATTGCATTGCACAAAATCGATACAAATACACTTGTTGTTTAAATTGCGAAAACCGAACAAACAAACACTGCTTCTACTTCGCGATATTCTTATTTCAGCCGAGATTAAAATTTTGATGTATTAGTATTTTATAATAAAATTATTTTGAATATTTCGTTCGTTTCTTTATTTATATTGATTAAACGAATCTACAATTCTTTAAATATTGCTTTATTATACTCGGTGTATGTTAAAGATTGTCTAATTAATTTAGAAATTACCGAAATTATTAATTTATAAGTTATCGCGATCAGAACTAGATAGAACCGATGTGCACTGGTCGGAGTGCAAAGGAGAACTAACTCGCGAATCATCAAAGTTAATCGAAGGACTGTTTATGTTTATATTGCAGAAGGCCAACAATCCCGAGATTAAAATTTTGATGTATTAGTATTTAATAATAAAATTATTTTGAATATTTCGTTCGTTTCTGTACTTGTATTGATTAAACGAATCTACTATTCTTTAAATATTGCTTTATTATACTCGGTGTATGTTAAAGATTGTCTAATTAATTTAGAAATTACCGAAATTATTAATTTATAAGTTATCGCGATCAGAACTAGATAGAACCGATGTGCACTGGTCGGAGTGCAAAGGAGAACTAACTCGCGAATCATCAAAGTTAATCGAAGGACTGTTTATGTTTATATTGCAGTAGGCCAACAATCCCGAGATTAAAATTTTGATGTATTAGTATTTAATAATAAAATTATTTTGAATATTTCGTTCGTTTCTGTACTTGTATTGATTAAACGAATCTACTATTCTTTAAATATTGCTTTATTATACTCGGTGTATGTTAAAGATTGTCTAATTAATTTAGAAATTACCGAAATTATTAATTTATAAGTTATCGCGATCAGAACTAGATAGAACCGATGTGCACTGGTCGGAGTGCAAAGGAGAACTAACTCGCGAATCGTCAAAGTTAATCGAAGGACCGTTTATGTTTATATTGCAGAAGGACAACAAACCCGAGATTAAAATTTTGAAGTATTAGTATTTTATAATAAAATTATTTTGAATATTTCGGTCGTTTCTTTATTTATATTGATTAAATGAATCTACTATTGTTAAAATATTGCTTTATTATACTCGGTGTATGTTAAAGATTGTCCAATTAATTTAGAAATTACCAAAATTATTAATTTATAAGTTATCGCGATCAGAACTAAAGAGAACCGATGTGCACTGGTCGGAGTGCAAAGGAGAACTAACTCGCGAATCGTCAAAGTTAATCGAAGGACCGTTTATGTTTATATTGCAGAAGGACAACAAACCCGAGATTAAAATTTTGAAGTATTAGTATTTTATAATAAAATTATTTTGAATATTTCGGTCGTTTCTTTATTTATATTGATTAAATGAATCTACTATTGTTAAAATATTGCTTTATTATACTCGGTGTATGTTAAAGATTGTCCAATTAATTTAGAAATTACCAAAATTATTAATTTATAAGTTATCGCGATCAGAACTAAAGAGAACCGATGTGCACTGGTCGGAGTGCAAAGGAGAACTAACTGGCGAATCATCAAAGTTAATCGAAGGACTGTTTATGTTTATATTGCAGAAGGCCAACAATCCCGAGATTAAAATTTTGATGTATTAGTATTTTATAATAAAATTATTTTGAATATTTCGGTCGTTTCTTTATTTATATTGATTAAACGAATCTACTATTCTTTAAATATTGCTTTATTATACTCGGTGTATGTTAAAGATTGTCTAATTAATTTAGAAATTACCGAAATTATTAATTTATAAGTTGTCGCGATCAGAACTAGATAGAACCGATGTGCACTGGTCGGAGTGCAAAGGAGAACTAACTCGCGAATCGTCAAAGTTAATCGAAAGTCTGTTTATGTTTATATTGCAGAAGGCCAACAATCCCGAGATTAAAATTTTGAAGTATTAGTATTTTATAATAAAATTATTTTGAATATTTCGGTCGTTTCTTTATTTATATTGATTAAATGAATCTACTATTGTTAAAATATTGCTTTATTATACTCGGTGTATGTTAAAGATTGTCTAATTAATTTAGAAATTACCGAAATTATTAATTTATAAGTTGTCGCGATCAGAACTAGGGAGAACCGATGTGCACTGGTCGGAGTGCAAAGGAGAACTAACTCGCGAATCGTCAAAGTTAATCGAAAGTCTGTTTATGTTTATATTGCAGAAGGCCAACAATCCCGAGATTAAAATTTTGATGTATTAGTATTTTATAATAAAATTATTTTGAATATTTCGTTCGTTTCTGTATTTGTATTGATTAAACGAATCTACTATTCTTTAAATATTGCTTTATTATACTCGGTGTGTGTTAAAGATTGTCCAATTAATTTAGAAATTACCAAAATTATTAATTTATAAGTTATCGCGATCAGAACTAAAGAGAACCGATGTGCACTGGTCGGAGTGCAAAGGAGAACTAACTCGCGAATCGTCAAAGTTAATCGAAGGACTGTTTATGTTTATATTACAGAAGGCCAACAATCCCGAGATTAAAATTTTGAAGTATTAGTATTTTATAATAAAATTATTTTGAATATTTCGGTCGTTTCTTTATTTATATTGATTAAATGAATCTACTATTGTTAAAATATTGCTTTATTATACTCGGTGTATGTTAAAGATTGTCCAATTAATTTAGAAATTACCAAAATTATTAATTTATAAGTTATCGCGATCAGAACTAAAGAGAACCGATGTGCACTGGTCGGAGTGCAAAGGAGAACTAACTGGCGAATCATCAAAGTTAATCGAAGGACTGTTTATGTTTATATTGCAGAAGGCCAACAATCCCGAGATTAAAATTTTGATGTATTAGTATTTTATAATAAAATTATTTTGAATATTTCGGTCGTTTCTTTATTTATATTGATTAAATGAATCTACTATTGTTAAAATATTGCTTTATTATACTCGGTGTATGTTAAAGATTGTCCAATTAATTTAGAAATTACCAAAATTATTAATTTATAAGTTATCGCGATCAGAACTAAAGAGAACCGATGTGCACTGGTCGGAGTGCAAAGGAGAACTAACTGGCGAATCATCAAAGTTAATCGAAGGACTGTTTATGTTTATATTGCAGAAGGCCAACAATCCCGAGATTAAAATTTTTATGTATTAGTATTTTATAATAAAATTATTTTGAATATTTCGGTCGTTTCTTTATTTATATTGATTAAACGAATCTACTATTCTTTAAATATTGCTTTATTATACTCGGTGTATGTTAAAGATTGTCTAATTAATTTAGAAATTACCGAAATTATTAATTTATAAGTTGTCGCGATCAGAACTAGATAGAACCGATGTGCACTGGTCGGAGTGCAAAGGAGAACTAACTCGCGAATCGTCAAAGTTAATCGAAGGACTGTTTATGTTTATATTACAGAAGGCCAACAAACCCGAGATTAAAATTTTGAAGTATTAGTATTTTATAATAAAATTATTTTGAATATTTCGGTCGTTTCTTTATTTATATTGATTAAATGAATCTACTATTGTTAAAATATTGCTTTATTATACTCGGTGTATGTTAAAGATTGTCCAATTAATTTAGAAATTACCAAAATTATTAATTTATAAGTTATCGCGATCAGGACTAGAGAGAACCGATATGCACTGGTCGGAATGCAAAGGAGAACTAACTCGCGAATCATCAAAGTTAATCGAAGGACTGTTTATGTTAATATTGCAGAAGGCCAACAATCCCGAGATTAAAATTTTGATGTATTAGTATTTTATAATAAAATTATTTTGAATATTTCGTTCGTTTCTGTATTTATATTGACTAAACGAATCTACTATTCTTTAAATATTGCTATATTATAGTCGGTGTATGTTAAAGATTGTCTAATTAATTTAGAAATTACCGAAATTATTAATTTATAAGTTATCGCGATCAGAACTAGATAGAACCGATGTGCACTGGTCGGAGTGCAAAGGAGAACTAACTCGCGAATCGTCAAAGTTAATCGAAAGTCTGTTTATGTTTATATTGCAGAAGACCAACAATCCCGAGATTAAAATTTTGATGTATTAGTATTTTATAATAAAATTATTTTGAATATTTCGTTCGTTTCTTTATTTATATTGATTAAACGAATCTACAATTCTTTAAATATTGCTTTATTATACTCGGTGTATGTTAAAGATTGTCTAATTAATTTAGAAATTACCGAAATTATTAATTTATAAGTTATCGCGATCAGAACTAGATAGAACCGATGTGCACTGGTCGGAGTGCAAAGGAGAACTAACTCGCGAATCATCAAAGTTAATCGAAGGACTGTTTATGTTTATATTGCAGAAGGCCAACAATCCCGAGATTAAAATTTTGATGTATTAGTATTTAATAATAAAATTATTTTGAATATTTCGTTCGTTTCTGTACTTGTATTGATTAAACGAATCTACTATTCTTTAAATATTGCTTTATTATACTCGGTGTATGTTAAAGATTGTCTAATTAATTTAGAAATTACCGAAATTATTAATTTATAAGTTATCGCGATCAGAACTAGATAGAACCGATGTGCACTGGTCGGAGTGCAAAGGAGAACTAACTCGCGAATCATCAAAGTTAATCGAAGGACTGTTTATGTTTATATTGCAGTAGGCCAACAATCCCGAGATTAAAATTTTGATGTATTAGTATTTAATAATAAAATTATTTTGAATATTTCGTTCGTTTCTGTACTTGTATTGATTAAACGAATCTACTATTCTTTAAATATTGCTTTATTATACTCGGTGTATGTTAAAGATTGTCTAATTAATTTAGAAATTACCGAAATTATTAATTTATAAGTTATCGCGATCAGAACTAGATAGAACCGATGTGCACTGGTCGGAGTGCAAAGGAGAACTAACTCGCGAATCGTCAAAGTTAATCGAAGGACCGTTTATGTTTATATTGCAGAAGGACAACAAACCCGAGATTAAAATTTTGAAGTATTAGTATTTTATAATAAAATTATTTTGAATATTTCGGTCGTTTCTTTATTTATATTGATTAAATGAATCTACTATTGTTAAAATATTGCTTTATTATACTCGGTGTATGTTAAAGATTGTCTAATTAATTTAGAAATTACCGAAATTATTAATTTATAAGTTGTCGCGATCAGAACTAGATAGAACCGATGTGCACTGGTCGGAGTGCAAAGGAGAACTAACTCGCGAATCGTCAAAGTTAATCGAAAGTCTGTTTATGTTTATATTGCAGAAGGCCAACAATCCCGAGATTAAAATTTTGAAGTATTAGTATTTTATAATAAAATTATTTTGAATATTTCGGTCGTTTCTTTATTTATATTGATTAAATGAATCTACTATTGTTAAAATATTGCTTTATTATACTCGGTGTATGTTAAAGATTGTCTAATTAATTTAGAAATTACCGAAATTATTAATTTATAAGTTGTCGCGATCAGAACTAGAGAGAACCGATGTGCACTGGTCGGAGTGCAAAGGAGAACTAACTCGCGAATCGTCAAAGTTAATCGAAAGTCTGTTTATGTTTATATTGCAGAAGGCCAACAATCCCGAGATTAAAATTTTGATGTATCAGTATTTTATAATAAAATTATTTTGAATATTTCGTTCGTTTCTGTATTTGTATTGATTAAACGAATCTACTATTCTTTAAATATTGCTTTATTATACTCGGTGTGTGTTAAAGATTGTCCAATTAATTTAGAAATTACCAAAATTATTAATTTATAAGTTATCGCGATCAGAACTAAAGAGAACCGATGTGCACTGGTCGGAGTGCAAAGGAGAACTAACTCGCGAATCGTCAAAGTTAATCGAAGGACTGTTTATGTTTATATTACAGAAGGCCAACAATCCCGAGATTAAAATTTTGATGTATTAGTATTTTATAATAAAATTATTTTGAATATTTCGTTCGTTTCTTTATTTATATTGATTAAACCAATCTACAATTCTTTAAATATTGCTTTATTATACTCGGTATATGTTAAAGATTGTCTAATTAATTTAGAAATTACCGAAATTATTAATTTATAAGTTATCGCGATCAGAACTAAAGAGAACCGATGTGCACTGGTCGGAGTGCAAAGGAGAACTAACTGGCGAATCATCAAAGTTAATCGAAGGACTGTATATGTTTATATTGCAGAAGGCCAACAATCCCGAGATTAAAATTTTGATGTATTAGTATTTTATAATAAAATTATTTTGAATATTTCGGTTGTTTCTTTATTTATATTGATTAAATGAATCTACTATTGTTAAAATATTGCTTTATTATACTCGGTGTATGTTAAAGATTGTCTAATTAATTTAGAAATTACCGAAATTATTAATTTATAAGTTGTCGCGATCAGAACTAGATAGAACCGATGAGCACTGGTCGGAGTGCAAAGGAGAACTAACTGGCGAATCATCAAAGTTAATCGAAGGACTGTTTATGTTTATATTGCAGAAGGCCAACAATCCCGAGATTAAAATTTTGATGTATTAGTATTTTATAATAAAATTATTTTGAATATTTCGTTCGTTTCTGTATTTGTATTGATTAAACGAATCTACTATTCTTTAAATATTGCTTTATTATACTCGGTGTATGTTAAAGATTGTCTAATTAATTTAGAAATTACCGAAATTATTAATTTATAAGTTGTCGCGATCAGAACTAGATAGAACCGATGTGCACTGGTCGGAGTGCAAAGGAGAACTAACTCGCGAATCGTCAAAGTTAATCGAAGGACCGTTTATGTTTATATTGCAGAAGGACAACAAACCCGAGATTAAAATTTTGAAGTATTAGTATTTTATAATAAAATTATTTTGAATATTTCGGTCGTTTCTTTATTTATATTGATTAAATGAATCTACTATTGTTAAAATATTGCTTTATTATACTCGGTGTATGTTAAAGATTGTCCAATTAATTTAGAAATTACCAAAATTATTAATTTATAAGTTATCGCGATCAGGACTAGAGAGAACCGATATGCACTGGTCGAAGTGCAAAGGAGAACTAACTCGCGAATCATCAAAGTTAATCGAAGGACTGTTTATGTTTATATTGCAGAAGGCCAACAATCCCGAGATTAAAATTTTGATGTATTAGTATTTTATAATAAAATTATTTTGAATATTTCGTTCGTTTCTGTATTTGTATTGATTAAACGAATCTACTATTCTTTAAATATTGCTTTATTATACTCGGTGTATGTTAAAGATTGTCTAATTAATTTAGAAATTACCGAAATTATTAATTTATAAGTTGTCGCGATCAGAACTAGATAGAACCGATGTGCACTTGTCGGAATGCATAGGGAAACTATTTCGGTAAACGTCAAAGTTAATAGAAGGGCCGTTTATGTTTATATTGCACAAAACCAACAAACCCGAGATAAAATTTTAAAGCGTTGGAATTTTAAATTACAATTGTTTTAAGTTTTTGACGCGTTTTTGTTTTTTTTCAATGATTAAACCAATGTTCTATTGTTTAAATATTACTTTATTGTACTCCGTATACAGTATTTATATATCGAAATTATTAGAAATTAATACTTTCGATATATAAAGTAATATTTAAACTTTTAAAATCCGTATATGTTTATATGGCACAAGACCAACTACCCCGACGTAGAAATTTTTAAATATTAAAATTTTAAATTAGAATTATTTTAAGTTTTTCGCTCGTTACCGTCTTTCTAATATTTAAACGAATATATTTTAAATATTATTTTAAATATTATTGTTTAAATATTAGTTTATTGTATTATTTAGACATTGAGGATTGTTTAAGTAAATGGAACTTAATATGAAACTTATCTCTAAGAATAATTTACAAGATGGCTTTGTGGCCTTATTTAAATTATCATTTTTAAAAGAAGACCGTATTCATCAAAATCTATCAAGAATCACGCCTTTACTCATCGTTGTTATAAACCATTACAAAATCAGGGATGGTGAAGTCTCATGAAAAAAAAAAAAAAAATGAAATTCTTGAGTAATAAATAGTAGTTATTTTCCGATATTAAGATTAAAGAAGTTATATCTTTTTAAAGTTTTGTATAATATCAGATAAGAATTATACTTTTAATTTCTTATAGCGTAAGTATAAAGTTATAGAATTTATTTCATAGAAATTGCTGACGCCGGATCCCATCCAGGTTGAAAAAGCTCTACAGATAAGGGAGTGCAATGTGATGATGGCTGATCTTTCATATACATAGTTGCCTATAAAATGTAAACATTAGAATATCCATATATCAAATATTTTGTTTTTATCTATTTTTGATTTTTTAATCTAATATGATATATATACGTAATAATAATATATATATATATATATATATATATATATATATATATATATATTTATATATATACATATATATAAATTCATTTACTACCAAAAAGATAGTGAGTTGTTGCTTGGTTTTTATATCGCAATCCTGACCAAGATTACAAGGGTAAGATATTTGCTCATCATTTTCTGAATTTTTACTTGTTATTAATTCCAAACAATGTTTTTCATCAATTTCAAGTGCCTCTACTATCAATCCTGGAAAAAAAAAAGAAATATTATTTTTATATAACTATAGTTTAAGAAATTAATTGTATCTTCTGCTATTATTTATATTTTACTTACTTCTTGTATCAATATTCGCAGAAAGAAACTTATTTAAAACACCTAATGAATCAGAATCTTCTGAGAAAAGATATGGATAACGTCTTAATAATAGCTTTGTAAGCAACATGTTGCCACGATTTCCCGATAAAATGTTAGGTGGACTACAGACAATTTCATCATTTGTTCTTCTTATTAACAATACTGTCCCATCATACCTTGATTTATATATTAATTATTACATTTACAATAGTAACATTCATAATAGTGATATATATTATAAATGAATATTACATTATGATATAATAAATATGTAGCACCATACCTATTTAACTGTTCTGCTATATTTAAATTAAAATGTAATCTGATAACATGTTGCACTATTCCTTTCAATGAAGGCATTGTCATAATGGCTAATGGAAGTATATCATCGAATGTAGCATCTAGTATCTGCAATAAAAGTGGTTGTTATAATAAGTTTAATATTAGTTAAATAATAATAATAATTATTATTACCAAGCTTTGTATATATGGATAATTCATAGCTGCCCAAGTGGCTGTATATCCACCAATACTCCATCCATAAAGTATTATTTTTTCTTCAGGAAACATTAATTGATGTTTTGCAAATTGCATTATACAATCAATAGCATTTTCCTCTTGTACTGGATATGGTTCACCCTTTGTGGTCAGTTTGATGTCTTACTGTTAGTCATATATGAATATAGATTGGCCGAAGAAGAAGTCTTGCCATTACTACAACTATGTATAAAATATATTCTAATTTTAAGATATTTATCTTTACTTGTACAAAGGTTAAGAGCTAAAAAATTCTATTACATACAAATTTTACATTAACAATAACAAAGTAACATATGAGTAATAGCAATTCTTCCCAACGGAGTATGTTTATTATAATACTCATCTAGCTCACTCATTTGCAAGCAGACAACTTACAGTACTACTACCAAAACCTGGATGATTCCACCCTAAGACTGAATAACCTTTGTTCAATGGGGTTGATATAATACCAGTTTCATAAAACCCACAATTTCCTTCGCAAGTGATGACAAGTATGTCACCATTAGTGGTTCTATAAAAAATAATATTTATGGTATCACCATACCTTTATCTCTACTTTTGTATCTACAGAGAAAACAGATTTATATTACTTTTTCCTCTGATCAACAAACATTGTATCAATTTCATTTCGATCACAAGTTACCAATTTAAATCTTTCTCCTCCCTGTTTTATTAAATCTACTCTACCCTTCAATAACATTGGATCTATAATAAGAACATCTAATTATTTAAAAAACAAGCATTCAATATAAAAAGTTTTAACTTACGTAATGCCCAATTAATAATAGAGACACTGCCAGGATAAATTAATTTGACAGCAAAAGTGCATGCTATAATGCAAGACAAGGCTACCTTTATTCCATTATTGGATTTTATTTCTTCTAGTCTTAACTTTTTTCTGTTCTTTTCTCTAATAAAAAATATCATAATACATATGACATTAAAATCATTATTGTTAAAATCGCTTTTTAATAGATATACAGTTTGCTTTTTAAAATACATTACCCTTGTAAGGTAGTAACTACAAATTCTACAGGCCAAAGATGAAATTCAAAGTCATATTTGCATAACTCTTGTTTTGTTGTTACATTATAATTTGTATTACAATTTCTTAATGTTTTTAAGAATTTGGAATAGATTGCATTATT
Organism: Vespa mandarinia; assembly: GCF_050613455.1. Taxonomy (NCBI): domain Eukaryota; kingdom Metazoa; phylum Arthropoda; class Insecta; order Hymenoptera; family Vespidae; genus Vespa; species Vespa mandarinia. The sequence goes on along the minus strand of NC_140816.1, from coordinate 4,081,101 downwards.
AGCTCTGGAGTAACCACGTGCTGCTAGCGAAGCAATTAAAATTATACCTGCACTGGCTGCAACTTTGCTTAAATTATATATTATATCCATTACAGAATAGCTATTCCGATACATAAATACAGCAGCAGATGTAAAGGCATAATAACTTATAGACCATACTGCAGTAAACTGAAAAATTAAGTTATAAATTTATATCAGTATTTAATGTATAAAGATCATGTATAATATATTTTAAACAAGAAAATATCATTATATATATTTTTGTACTAAATTACTTATACGTAACTACAAATTTCATAGCAACTGAATAATAAAAAATAAAGTAATGGTTTATATAAAATATAAATTAATTCTAATGTTAAAAACATTACTTTTTAAATTTATTACGGTTAGTATTTATATATAACTGAAGGCATAATATGAGAAAAAGTGTAATGTAAATTAATAACAACAACATAGATAGATTGAATTTTTATGATATTTGAATAACTTAATACGAATGAGCATATACAATTTGACAAGAATTATTATTATAAAATTCTTTATTAAAGTCTCACCGAAATTATTACCCAATCACTCCATCGTTCTAATACTTTTGGTTCGTATGATTTCTGCAAATTGAAATGATCATAACCTCCAAAAATGTACAAATAAATATAATCAAATAATATATTATAATTACATCAATAAGTCGTCCAGTTGTCGTAATTTCGTAAATTTTAAAAAGACGTGGCCCAAGAGTGTAGTAAAATAATATTTTCATTAACGACATATTTTATTTGCTTTTATAGTTATCACATAAACTTCGACAACTCACTCTTCGGAATTATAGTTAAAGAAACCAAGAGAAACTATCAAATCACATAGAACTGCTGTATAAGCACAGTACTCGATTATGCGTAGTAAAACAAAATAATATTATGACGTCTATAAAAGATTTAGTTAAATAATATCACTCCAATTTGTCATTATTTTTATACATTTATATTATTTTTTAATAGTTTCTTAATAACGAACAATAATATGATTATTTAATTTCATAAAAGATCTGCTTATCTACATATATATCGATACGATTAATCGAAAGAAAGGACGGTGTTCCTTCTAGTTCCTCTTAGTTCCTATTTATTCCGCATTAGTCACTGATGTTACATACAATTCGAGCCAAAGCCTATAAACCATAATAAATCAAAAGAAAATATGTCTTAACAAGTCTTTTTTTTTATATCGGTACGAGATTTTAATTATAAAATCATTAAAAATAATATATTTCTACAATTTTGTTAAAAATATCGTGTTAGAGCAAATATTAAGGGTTTGCTGAAAATTTTCTTTATTCATTTACATTTGTATTGTACATAATAACTAATCATGGGGGAAAAGAGACAAAATAGTTTATCTGTAAGTATATAAAAAATTGTAATTATTATAATTAACATATGTTAATTTATATATTATTGCTATCACGTTAATCCAACAGAAAGAAGAAATTGCAAAACAATTCATGCTGCCAGAAAGAAAAAGTAAAATAGCTACTTTATTAAAGCAAGATGGACAAGCATATTGTATATGTAGAAGTTCTGATAGCTCCCGTTTTATGATGTAAATTATTATAAAATTATAGAATGTTTATCAAATTTTGTATAATTTTTATAACTATTATTGTTGTAATTCGTTGCAGTGGTTGTGATGCATGTGAAGAATGGTATCATGGTGATTGTATAAATATAACTGAAAAAGATGCTAAACATATTAAACAGTTTTTCTGCATTGTAAGTCTTGATGAACTTAAAGTATATTATTTATGATTCTTTTTATAACTAAAGTATATTTCTATAGCGTTGTAAGGAGGAAGATCCAACATTAATTACACGATACAAACCACGTAAGACCGATCAAGAAGATAGAAAACATAAAAAATATAAAGAAAAGGAACGTGCTCATAGATATGAATATGATGCACCTTGGGATCCAACATTAATTAAAAAATCATCTAAACGATGTGGAGAGTGTACAGGTTGTCTTCGTACAGAAAATTGTGGAAAATGTGATGCTTGTAGACATTTGAAAAAATTTGGTCCTTCTGTACGATTAAAACTTAGATGTATACAAAGAACTTGCAGAGTACTGGGCGATCCATTGAAACCATCAAAAAGTTTCACCAAAGGTTCAAAGTTCAATAAAAAGCGTAGAAGAGATTCAAGTAATGAAAGAATCGATTATTTAGAAGCACCGCGACATTGCTATGGTCCTGCTTGTACAAAACAATCACGTCCAGGTAGTAAATATTGTTCAGATGAATGTGGATTAAAACTTGCTACAAACAGAATTTATCAAGTATTACCGCAACGTATACAAGAATGGTCATTAACACCGTGTATTGCTGAACAGAATAACAGACGTGCTTTAGAATCAGTTAGAAAACAACAACATGATGTTAGAAGAATACTTCAAGAATTAGATAAAAGACATGCAGAATTAGACAGAATAATAGAACGTGCTAAACATGCATCTATAGATCCACAAACAGAGGTTGATGATAATGATGATACTGAAATGAGCATGTATTGTATCACTTGTGGACATGAGATACATTCGAGGACAGCTATTAAACATATGGAAAAATGTTTTAATAAGGTAATTTTTATGTAATATAAATAAATATGTTCTAAAATATCACTATTGTATATGTTATGATGTTTTACTAATATTGTTTAATTTATAGTATGAATCACAAGCATCATTTGGTTCCATTTTTAAAACACGTATCGAAGGACAAGTAATGTTTTGTGATTTTTATAATCCTGTAAATAGAACTTATTGTAAAAGATTACGCGTACTTTGTCCCGAACATTGTAAAGATCCAAAAATTAGTGAGACCGAAGTTTGCGGATGTCCATTGGTTACTAATGTATTTGATGCAACTGGTGAATTCTGCCGTGCACCAAAAAAGAGTTGTGTTAAACATTATGTCTGGGAAAAATTACGTCGTGCAGAAATAGATATGGAAAGAGTAAGACAATGGTTAAAAATTGATGAACTTGTTGAACAAGAAAGACAAATTAGATCAAATATGGCCACTAGAGCTGGAGTATTGGCTTTGATGTTACATTCTACTTATAATCACGAATTAATGGAACAAATGACTCAAGAACAAAGCAGAGAACAGCTGGAAGCAATGGAGGAAGAACTACAACGTAGATATAATTTACACCAACAAAAATCAATAGAACAAGAAGCATAGTTTCATTGTAACATATTATAAATATAAATTGTATGATAAACCTAACATTTAAGTCAGTTTTAATTGCGTAAATACTATTTTTCTCATAATATTGAATTCATAACAATTACAGAATTAGTAAACTTATCTAAAATTAGAAAATGCTTATAATATAATTCACTTTCACAAACATATTTATTTATATGTATATAACATATTATTGATAAAAATATGAATAATAATCTAAAAGTTCTGTCTTCCATTAGTATAACAACTTTACCAAAAACAATATATAAAAATCGTATGAAAATTGTAAAATGTTTATTAAAATTTACATATATACGTGAACATAGAATAAACTTTAATTCTTAATTTCTATTAATAAACTTTAATTCTCAGTTTATTAATTTAATAATTAATTCAATAAGTAATGAATATATAACAAATTCACTTTTTTATTTATCATAGTAACATTAATTTATATCTTCTGAATATTTCAATTATTTTGATAATTATGTTTTTTTTTTGTGATAAAAACAATGATATAGTTTAACTTGCAACTAAATTGCAAATTTCTTACTTAAATTAAAATCAATTCTATCTATTCAAAATAGGACCATCTGCATGAACATGTTTTAAGATATTTTTTCTTTTTAAACAATTATTTGAAAGAGAAGATAAGAAATATATATATATAATTTATAAATATTTACAAGCTATTTCTTGATAATACAAAATACGATGAAAAAGTATTTCCTACCAAAGATTGATCCATGACTAATCTCTATTCTCAGGACTGGCAGGTGTGAATGTTAATTGTGGTATCAACATCTGTTTATTTTTATTAATTTCACGCGATTTAAATACCTTTGCTGACGAAAACAAAAACACTTTTTTTAAGAGTTTGACAAAAAATTTACAAAAAATACATTTACTTGTAAATGAGGTCGAAATATTAATAAAATGATTACCTCGATTTTGTTGAATTTTCGGACCTTTCGTTGTTTTCTGTCTGCTAGTTACGCTCGTAGGAGAAATATTCGCATATTTAATTTGTTCTTTTGCTAATACTACATTATTACGAGGGGTAACAGTTCTAATCGATTTATTATTCGTCTTCATAGATAATTTAGGTGTACGTTTATTGTGTAATTTTATTCGAAACACTGTGATAGATTGACGTTGTTTCTTGCAAGATTTTTGCAAATTAATAGTTATTTTACTGGTGAATTTAGATTTGTTCTTCGTAGATTGATCAATATCTATGAAGTTTTATTATTTTTATTTATTTTTCAAATCTAATTATATATCGATTTTTAAAATCTTTTTAAATAAGTTATCATAATAAATATACATACCAATAGAATTATCACTGCTTAAAAAGATTTCCTTAGTATCCTCCTTCTGTAATAAGTTCTGTCAAATAAAATAATAATTTATTATATAAACGTCAAATATATATATATACTTAATGAAAATATGAAAAAACGTGAACAATGATGTACAACTTACTAATCCTTTATAAAACGTTTCTTTCTTTTTTACGTTGTTTTCTTTATTCGAAATATTAAAAAAATCCGTAGTTTTTTCCTCACTACTATCGAAATTCAAATTACTTGTAGAATTGATTATACTTTCTAGCATTGCGAATTTATTTTCAATATTAATTTCTTGATTTATCGGTAACTTAGTTTTCATTAAATTCATACAGTGCAAAGAATCATCGTATTCTTTTTCCTCATTTTCGTCTATATCAGGTAAAACCGAAGAACTTAAAAAATCTTTATTAACTTTAGCGTTATCTGTTGAATTATTCTTATCGTCTTGCAGCAACACAATATCATTATTTTTTATTCGTTCAGTAGATTTCCCTGAAAATTTCAATATTCTACTTAAATACATTCCCGTGTATTCAGTAACATTATAATCAGACGAAAAATTCACTGCTTCTTCCTCTATAGAGATTAACTTATTATCTATACATTTTACACGATCCAAGCAAGTTTCGTTAGAAAGATTTATTCGAGAATTTATTATCGAAGAATTATTTGTTTCGTTTTTCAATTCTATATTATCTTCTTTTTCTAACGTTAACGACGACTGTTCAGAATTGATTTTATTATCATTTGTATTTTGCAAATCTACTCGATCTTCATTAACGTTAGTCGCGCTAGGTTTTCCAAAAGCTTCATCCAACATCTGTTTTATTAAAACTCGTAATGGAACATTTGTATTTGTATCTTTTATACAATTGGAATCTGTAAGATCAGTACTTCTTTCCTCCATATTACATTTGATATTTTTTCTCCTGATATCTTCCCACAAGTATTTAGTGTTATCTAAATTGTCACTAAAATAAGGCTTACTCCTCTTTCGTTTTTGATTATTGCATATTAACTTTGTCTGAGAAGTTTCATATTTCTTGTTCAAAGATTCATATACTTTGTTAAATATATTCTGTGAGGAAAGGACTGAACAGTTAGAATTATTATTTATGCTTACTTCTAAAAAATCAAAAGAAAAAATATGTTATGCGTTACTTTCGTAAACATTAGAAATCATCAATTTTACTTATTAAAAGGATAAAGATAAATATTTCGAAAAATAAGATTATACCCAGCCTGATACTCACTTTCTTCCTCCATTTTTTCTTTTTTATTTTTTCACGCGTATCACCTTAGTACGTTAAAAACAATATAAATTAAAAATATATAGTCAAAATTGATATAAATAAAAATACACTGAGAATTGAGAAAAATATTCGACAATTTGTTTCCAGAAATTCGTATGCGCCGTTGTTACGTACTCGTAAATCACTTTTAACTGGGAATCGTCCTTCATGACGACTCAAAATATTATCTTGTTTTCAATAATCGAAATAATTTTGAAACCATTATGAATAAAAGGCCGTACTAAAATATATTTAAAGATATATATATATATTTATTAATTATATATATTAAATATATATATATATATATATATATATATATATAAAAATTATTTTTCAAGATTTTAATAAAAATAAGATTTTATAGAAACGAAATATAATGATCCAAAGCTTTTTTTTTTTTAACTAACTAAATAATTATGATAAATAATCCAGTCTCGATTAATTTATAATTAATCTTAACACATTGTTGATCAGCTATTATAAAAAGTAATTTCACCAGCTATATTCCTAATTAAATTCAAATCTTTATTAAGATATTAAAAATTCAGAAAAATTGGTAATATTATCAAAATTAAGCAAACACTATCCGACATAATACTGTAATAAAAACTTACACAATTTTATACTTCAATAATTACATAAGTTGTATGCATGTGTAAAAACGATTATATTCGTGATCGGATTCAACAATGTGTTAACTAATGATAACATATATATTTGCGTGGTCTTAATGATAAAAAAAAATGACCGTTATACTCATTAATTGACAAATTTTTAGACAAAAATGAGCCGTCACTAATATATGACTGAAAAATGTAAGAAGTGTAATAAATCTGAAATGAAAAATATTTTAGATACGCTTTGTGTTTTTTTTCTTTTCTTTTTTTTTAATAGATAAAATTTGGTCACACGAATGAAATTTATCAAGGATTCTGCATCACCATTTGTACCATTTAGCCATTATTTCTCAGTACTTTTAGTATACGTTACGAGATATAAATGGAAAAAAGTATTTTATAGAAAAAAACCTAAAAAGAAAAAAAAAAATATATATATATAGCTATATCCTTTTTTATAAATTTCCTCACCATTTTAAGGGATGTTAAATGATTAAAAAAAATATATGTAACAAAATTTTGGAAATTAGTACAACGTAATATTAATTATAAAATATAATATAAAAAAATTCTAAGAAACGAAATCATCAATTCTTTAGTACTTTCTCATTTTTTTTTATGTATATATCTAATCTACTAAGAACTGTCAGATAGATGAATGTAAATTTAGATTAAATGAAATGGAGCATTAGTGGCGAAAAGACTGTACATGTACATGTGTATGTATATAATACATATACATATATATATATATATATATATATATATATATATATGGCAGGAGATGAGAGTAAATGTCGTGTGGCATTTTCTTTATTCTTTTCGTTTGCTTGCGAATTGTATTTTTTGTTGTTTTTTCTTTTTTATTATTGTGTAATTATTAATATTATTCTATTAATATTATTATTAATATTATATTATTATTATTATTATTATTATTATTATTATTATTTTTGACGTATCCGTGAAATCACACGCATTCTCTGTTTTGACCTTTCTACAAGAACACTTACTCGCATAACTTAAAACTTTTCTTTTATAAATGGAAAATGCTTGAGTTCCCTTCCTTCGTATATTTCTGTTTTGTGTATATATGTATGTATGTATATATCTATGTATATTTGTATTTTTATGTGATAGTTTCCTGTTTCTTCGTACACAGATTATAAATTAAATGTCGAGTATGAGCACGACTTCTTTTTTTCTTTTCTTTCGTTTTTTTTTGTTTTTTTTTTTTTACCATACAAGAGAATCAACTTCAATTATAGTTATAATAAACACGTATTTTAGTTTTTTTTTTTTTTTTTCATTTTTGCATGTATGATGGATGTATGTTTCTTCCTCTCCCTCCGTCTCTTTCTCTCTCCCTCTCTCTCTCTCTCTCTCTCTCTCTCTCTCTCTTTCTCTCTCTCACACTTTCTCACACACTCACACTCACTGTATAATCTTATCTTTTCGCATTAATAATATATGAATACGTACTAAATGTAAGTTCGTACGCACGCACGCACGCACCCACCCACGCACGCACGTACGCACGCAACGAAAAGGAAACGAAACAACAACGATGTATTTATCACAGTACCGTACGCAAAGCTTATATGAAATCGCAGATAGAACAGCATAAAAGGCCAAATGGCGACGCTATATATATATATATATATATATATATATATATATATATATATATATATATATATATATACATACACACACGCTTCGGTATACACATCCGAGGAGGACTTTCCTGTTCGTAGAAGAAGCATTGAACGTTGAGTTAAACACACACACTCTTCTCACTCACTTCACATTCTTCCTCTTTTCTTCTTTCATTTTTCTTTTATTTATTTATTTTTTTTTGTATATTTATTTATTTATTTATTTATTTGTTTGCTATCGGTCTTTCTCGCGCACGAAAGACATACACTCGCGCAACGCTAGCTCTCTCTCTCTCTCTCTCTCTTTCTCTCTCTCTCTCGCTCTCCCTCTCTTTCATATTACGTTTATTTTTTAACTTTTTTTTCTTAACTTTTTACATATGTATTTCATGGCAATGACACTCTTTACATCCATGGTCCATGACAGTTTTGCATAAATTTGAATTGTTTTTTTATTATTTTTTTATTTTTCTATTTTAATATTAGTAACAAAATAGTAAGCGGTGTTTTTTATCGGTGTCCTCGCGCATGTCCGGAGAATATGTATTATAAATGAATATTATCTTTTTTTCTTTTCCGATCGTATATGCGATCTTAATTTTTTTTTTTTTTTTTTTTTTCATTTCTTTTCTTTCGACAATAGCACACTACATATATTCTGCTTTCTATAGAGAATAATAAAGTATCTACATATACATGCATATATATACGCATATATACATATACATAAAAGAAACATATACATATATACATATATATATGTTCGCGTCTTAAGACGACGAATCATCATCATAATCATCATCATCATCATCATCATCATCATCATCATCATCATCATCATCATCATCATCATCATCATCATCATCATCATCATAGTCATCATCATAATCATCATCATTATCATCATTATCATCATCCGGACACGCATCACCACCTGCATACGTGTATAGCGTGTGTCAAGCAAAATTCCAAGATTTTTTTCTTTTTTTTTTTTTTTTAATCCTAAACGCGAGGAAAACAGGCCGATAAAAATGATAAAATAATTAATCATGGGGAACAGATATTACTTTTCTTTCTTTCTTTCGAATGAACGAACGAACGAAAAAAATCAAAACAAAATACTTTACGAAAGATAATATAATATAATATAAATATAAAGTAATTAATATTCTCGACAAATTAATCAGTGTAATTGATTAATGAAATAATCAGTTGTATCCTCGCATTTGCTAGATTCTTACATTTGATAAAATAAGAAAAATGATTTATCTCGGACATATTGCTTTACAACGCATTTTATACCCACAAAAAGGGAACTTTGGCAACATACTAATTATTGGCAATAACATTCTTTCTCTCTCGCATATATATTTATAATTTTTTTTCTCAGCTGGGCAGCACAGCCTTTTTCCCCAATACGCTCTTTTGCACAAATTATTTGCTTGCTTGCTTTCTTTCTTTCTTTCTCGCACAATCACACTGCGTTAACTTGCTCTGTCTTTCATTCTCTTTCGTCATTTCTCTCATTCTTCGTCGTTCATCGCTATTCCATATCAATCTAATTTATAATAATCGAGTAGTTTTCATAATGATAATAATAGCTATTAAATGTATATATATATACAATACAGAAAATCGCTCATCATGTCGAATAACAAATTGTACAGTGATACAAGGCTAACAATGAGATCGCGGGTCGGACCTTTCATCTCGATCGTAACCGAACTTCTCTCGATTTTTACTAATTCTTTTTACAGGATTGCGATATATGTATTCGCGCATATATCATCGTACAATCGAATTTAAATCCAATCCTTACGGACGAAGCATATCTTGGAAGGAACGTCTAATGAAGTACGATATGCATATACAAAGTTAAAAAAAAAAAAAAAAAAAAAAAAAAAAAAGAAATAATAATAATAATAATAATAATAATAATAATAATAATAATAATAATAATAATAATAATAATAATAATAATAATAATAATAAAAGATGGGAAGGATTTTAAAGATGGATAATATTTATGAAGTTTCAAAATAATACCTTCGACGATAAATTTTGCACAATTGTGATGTATATAAAACGACGGAAGTTCCTTTAACACACTGTAATAATTAGTTAAAATAATAATGCGGGAACTTTTACTCCAGGTGCAAAATGATTGATTTTGTGTATGTGTGACAAATTGCTTAAAAAAAAAAAACAAAGAAAATCGTTTACTTTTAAAAGATCAATGGCATGAACAATAATCCGTAGGCCACATATTTCTGAATAAATGCGAGTAGCCTAAACGTATAAGAAAATAAAGCATTTGTACTTTTGCCTACACTGTTAAAGAATAGTGACAATAAAGAGAAATAGTTCGCTGCTTTTTGTGTTTACATAGATCTTTAATCATTAGTCAATATCTCTTAACAACGATCATTAGTTGTAGATTCGGAAACAAAGATATATATATGTGTGTATATATATATATATTTTTTTTTTCTGCCTACATGGCGACTTCTTTTATTTCTGCCTTTTTCGCACATTTAACGAAATTATTAAAATATGTGTATTCTGGATGTAATGTGTAGTTTAGCATAGCTGCCTCCCCACGCTAAATTATTTACATATTTTATGGTCCTATTTTTTTCTTGAAGTACATCTGCTTGTTTTCCTTAATGTAACTACTCTGTGTGAATCTTGTTATTTTTAGCCATTTGAACCGGTCAATGGCACGAGCTGATATTGTTATCTATTATTTTACTTTACTTTATTTTAAGGCGATGGAGCACCTGACTTGAACAGTTTTATGCATATTGGATTAAAGTTTGTCAAAGACAATATTATCCTCTCTAAACATAATATATTAAATTTACTTAACTCCTTGAAGTCTTGGGGATTTAAAATGATAAATTGATCGATTAAAATTATTAATAATAAGTATTAAAAATATAAATAAATGTTATGAATTTAGAATTAACATAATAGAATATATATATATACATATATATATATATATATATATATATATATATATGTGTGTAGAATTTTAAAAGCATTTCGTGAAACAAATAAATGTGATACGTACAAGTCCAAGTAAAAATCAATGTAATACAAACGCGAAAATACTTTCTTTGCATTTTTATCATTTTTAAACAAAATGAAATATATATATATTGGTCAAAATGATTTTGTGCGATATCTGCACAAAACGTGTTATACAGTAAGATTAATTGCTGCAATATTGTCTAAATTAAAAATCCTGTATTTGCGATTTTTTGAATATACATGTACAATTATAATTTTGCTGTTAGAGAAGATTATATTTTCTTTGTGCTAATTATCCAATATGCATTTATATTTCTCATACTAAATACTTAAACTCTCTTTGCTAGTTCAAAGCTGCACCCCCAGCTGGGCTATATTATCGAACAAACTAAAAAAGAATATCAACAAAGTTCATTTTTTTTTCTTTTCACTCTCATACATAATTTCGATATTACGAAAAAAACAATAACAAAAGTTATTAATCTTATATCTTAATAGTGATCGAATCTCATTAATACTAAATAGATGATTTTCATCATGCTTCCATATGAAACTTATCATTGGTAATACGTTATTTAGTTATTACCATTTATAATATTATCCACACAATCATCCATAAATTTTACATTCATTTAGAGAGATTGCTGTCACAAATAAACTACTATATAAATTGTTATTATTTAGATTATATGAAACTGATTATAAAGGATCACTAATTTTAAATTATTTTACATTATGGCAAATATTTATGATCACAAATGATCAACCATTGCAGTACAAGTACTATTGTCATAAAAAAGAGAAAAAAAAAAAAAAAAGAATAGTAACTCGGAGCTTGAGCAAGAGAACTATAAATCCACACCTAACCGCAAGCTACGTATTATCATTTTATATAAATGCATTTATCATACGCAGCTTAATCACGTGGATTTATATGAAGAATATGTAACAAAAAAAAAAAAAAAAAAAAAAAAAAAAACAAATTTGATATTAAGTAAAAAATATTATTTTTATATATATATGAAATCGGAGATTTATAAGAAAAATTAAAATAAAGCATCATTTTTTTTTAAATGAAAAAATTATATATCATGCTCATATATAATATACAGGAATATATATAAATGATAATTTTTTTGTAATATTTGGATCTTTTTAGGAACACATCTCTTACTTTTTCAAATGATTACTATTTTGACATAAAAAAAGTTAATATCTGAGAAAAACTACAAAATATGACATTCTAAATTTAATGCTTAATATTTCAGACTTATATATATATATAATTATAATCTTAATTAGAAACACACTCAAATTTTGGAATATACTGCACAATTTCTATAAAGTGCTTAAGTCAATTATTTTTCATATATAATTATCACACAATTGTGTACAGCAATCCCACTAATGAAATCTAAATACAATAAAATAAAAGATTACCTAGGTAAACTACATGCATTCACACCCTCAATTTTTATGATCACAAGCAAATATTACAATTATCATTACCGATAATTAATGATTAGTTATTTGTTACATAAGCGAGTCTGTGTGTAAAAATTTAGTGAGTTTCGACACATTCGCACTCTCAAAATATCACTGCATAGGATCAGTTCAATTTGGAGTGCAACATTTTCGAAAACTGATTTTTATGATACTTTCTTAAATTATCATGTGCCACAGCTGGAAGAAGTAACCACTTCACGGAGTATATATAACTCCATATCAAGTCAATCACACTGTTTTAATATGTTACACATATGTTTTAATGTCGCACTTATGTTTACTTTTCCTAATACACTTTACACAGTTTATAATTTCCTTTACTTTTCATGATGGTGTCTCAAATAAAGTATATGCTTCTAGCTTTTCACTATTTTCATTTTTTATTCTTAGTGCTTTGATGAAAATCCACTAATCACTTCAATTATCCCACATCCATGTACAAATAGGTCATTCCAGCTTGTAAGATATCAAGACATTGATAGATACTTGATAACAGTTCAATGGAGTATCTTGGTTAGACAGTTAATGCAACACATTATTTATAAATTAACCATAGTTTTTATATATGATGCACTAATTGGTAATTTTTAAAGGCATCAGCATTAAACAGTTTTTGCTGTAAAAGCATCTTAAACCTGCTTGATTGCAATATAATTTTGAATCGTCTTAAATCCATTAACATATTCTTATGCAATTCTTGAAGCCATATGCTTATTAGGTGGTGCCCCAAGGATACTTCTCTAGATCATATGCACGACCATAGTATATATATATATATATGTATATGGCTTAAATAATGCAAGAATTATCTTCTTTTCATGAGAGAGGAGCAACATACACTTCTTGTTATATTAATTCATTACTTCCAGTCGAAGATGGCATTATGTATGAATATTATGATTCATATGTTGCTATGTTTTTGCAAAAGGTTGTGTAAGCATAATTTATTTACACAGATGAAAAATGTATCCTTTGCAGTCTCCATTTTTTTCTTTTTTTTTTTCTTTTTTTTTTTTTTTTTTTTTCTTTTTTTTTTGGTAACTGACCTATTTACATTATTATCTCTTGAGGCACGCTGCGCCATTCGGCTTTCCTGGTATAACATTAATAATGAAATCCAGTTTCAGACAACAGTTGATTGGATTACCAAAATCCTGATCAGATTTTAGAAATATTTCTATCCATTACATCAACCTTTTCAAATATGTTTTCTGGTATTTAAGTTAAATAACTTTTCCGAATTTAATAATACGTAGATAATAGTTCACTCATATCAAACTGTATAGTATATTTTTATTTATATAATTGAGTCCATTTCACTGTCCACTGTAATATTGTATTCTGCCTGTTTCTGCTGTCTCTCTCATAACAGCATCCCACGCTACGATCATGAAAAATAAATCAAAGACAAAGCACATTTGAATACATTATAAAATCATAATGTAGATATAAAATGAAGTACAAAATAAAATCCATGTTTTTACTTACCTAATCCAACAAATGAGACAATTTTGTCGTGATTATAATTCTGTATATTCACATCTTCTTCAGGTGCTACATATAGCATCGAAAAATCTTCCTTTGGTTGATGATTGTATTTCTCTATGATACCAGGTGGTGGAGGTGGTGGAGGTGGTGAAAACATTGGTGGTGGAAACCTTGTTGGATATCCAATATATGTTAAAGATGGAACCATAACAGAATGTACAGGTTGTTGGGCCACGTGAGCGTTAGGCGATTGCATATGAAAATTTGGAGGAAATTTATCGTATCTCACATGTTTATCGTAGATAGCAGGAGGCCTGTCAAAATTCGGAGGTGGTTTATTAAGAAGTGGTTGAACCAAGGAAGGAAATGTAGGATTGGCAGGTGGAGTTTCCACAGATTCCTCGGAAAGTAAAAGTTGTTCATTGATCTCAAATCCAAAGGTTAACTCTGTCGGTAAATCACTACCTTTCATAAAATCTGATGTCTCGTCTAACAAGATAACTGCAGGTCTAGAAGAAGTATTATTCTTCTTTGTAGATCCTTGTGTTTCTATGGACTTTTGTGATTGTTCATTTTCCGTTGCAGTAGACATTAATGATTTTGTTTTTTTATTTTCATTATCATCTTGATTATCTTGCTTAGTTGTATTGTAAGATATCACGATTCCAGATTTTCCAGATTGCTCTTTCACATTTTTTATCATTTTATCCATTTTCATATGTGTTTTAACAGAGTCTACATCGGCATTTTGTGTTTCATGTGCCGACTTTGGATTATTCAATCCTTTAAGTTTTTGTGCCTCATTATCATCTATCGACCCTATTATGTTAACTTTGGTTTCACAATATACAACGGGACTATCTGCGTTATGTATTTTCTTAACATTTTCATCTTGATATCCAGTTTTCCTGTAGTGTAATTCTTCTTGTTGATTTTGAATATTTTGATTACTTTGCGAGTAACTTCTCCTAGTTCGAGGATTATTTACTTTTACATTCGTAACAACATCTTTATTATTATTAGTATAATTAGGATTGTTGTTTTCTGAGTCAAATGGATTACAACCTGGTGTATTATTTAATTTAGGTTGAATTACATTTGGTGTCTCATTTGAATGTGGATTGCAATTAATTAAATTCATATGTTTTGATTCTTGTTGCGTTAAACTTCGCTGCATTTTTTCTATATCCTGGACATACTTGAAAACTTGCATATTTTTGTTAATTGCCTCTTCCTGAGCTTCTGCCTTCTTTTGATCTGATGAATTCTTAATCTTAGATAAAGTTGGCGATGGTGGTTTTTCAAAAGTAAGACCAACATTGTGCATATGATTTGAATGTGCAAAACCATGCTGTTTTGGCTTCCTATCAGAGTGTTGTAACTCATCCAAACTTGGATAATAATCTTGAGGTAATTTGTCAGGTTCCGAGGGAGTTTTAGGTGGAACTCTTGGCCAAGATGCCGTGTTTAACATGCTTGGGACCATTACTGGCATATTTAAAACAGAATTATGTGACATATTCATTGTGGCCATTCGAGCTATATCCGCGTAACTTGCTTGTGGTGTTCCTCCGGAAGAGGTTGCTGTTTTTGATAAATTATGTTTCGAAGTATTCGATGTGACAGGTAATGAATGGACTGAGTCCAAGTCGCTACTATCCGATTTATCACTGTAAAAAGATATACAGCTTATATACTAATAATACAAGAATATAAAATATTTATTGTACTATACCTTGGCGGCATACTGCTTGCAGATTTTCTTCTGAGCTCTGGCGAAAGTGGTGCTCTATATTCGTTAGAAAATCCTCTTGTATTTTGTAAATATGACCCAGCTGTTGATAGGTTTTGTGCTCTACTACCACTGGAACTTCTACGTTGTTTTTTAGTCTTCTTCTTCTTAGTAACTATTAGAAAGTCAGGTTCTGTTTCTGGTTCTGGATTAATTTTCTTATTTGAATTTCGACGGCTAGTATAATCGTCTCCAGTATCATTGCAATATATAGACTGACCCTCTTCCGTTCCCCAAGAACGTCTATCACCACGACAGTCTACTGCAGCATCACCAGTACTTCTTTGTTTTGCACGACGTAATGCCACATTTATTGTACCTTTTAATATTTTTTAACAAAAACATTTAAATATATAAATTCAAAAACACTGATAAAAATCATAACACAAACTTAAACTTACTATGTTGACTGGAGATACTGCTAGTGCCGCTAGAACTAATGCTTTTTTCTGTAGTGAGGTCCTCGAGTTTTGTTTTTGATATTTCTTCCAAAGAATTGGATTTTTGTAACTTGGCCGATAATTGTTCTCTTTTAGAATCCTTTTCTCTTGTTCTTGGTTTTGTTCCAGAACTAGATTTCACTCTAACAGGATTACCAGTTTTATTTTTTTTGCCTTTAGATTCTTTACTTTCTATAAAGTTAAGTAAACTATCAATATCATCCTCATTACGATGTCCTACAACGCTTTCGGCATTATAAACAATAACATTAGGTTCCTGGGTGTGTTTCTTTCCACGTTTCTTTCGTTCTGCATTATAACTTTGTACAGCATTACCATTTTCATCAAGAGATTTTTTTTCCCCAGAAATAGTCGAATCTTTCATTATGGCATACTGTGTTGTACATCTTGGAAGTTCTATAGAACATTACAATTGACATTTCACTCTTATTTTTGAACAATTAACACAAAAATCTTACCTATCGCATTATTTTGAATCTGCCAAGATGCTGGCATCATGGAACATAAACTTGAGATTCCTTTTCCTTGACTATTGTTAGTACTGTTTCCTGAACCACCAATAACACATTTCGCACTGTTATAAGTTTGAAACGGAAGAGCACCTGTCACCTCTGCACTAACTGATATTTTTGATTTATCCTGTTTACCGTTATGTTCACAGATCGGAAATTTGATCGTGGTATCTACAGGAGTTTGAGCTATATCAACAGTAGCACGTGCTATAAATTGTCTACGTGGTTCAATAATTTTCATTTCAATTCCCTCATCTTCTGTGTCTAATGAGTGAGGTCTTTGCTGTACCCCACTTATTGTAGATCCAACATTCCGTTCGCTAATAGCACCTACCTATAAGAGTAATTTGAACATATTATAATTAATTTTTAAATACTTTTTTTTTGTTAGAACTTCGTATTTCTATTAATTTTTGAAATACATTTAGTAAATATCTTCTATTTATATATTTAAAGAATTTATCTACATCTTCTGCATTACCTCAACATAACTTAAATCAATAACTGTGTAATCTGACTTATACTCTGGTGGTGGATTATCTGACTCAAGCATTTCATTTGTCCCGTATTTTCCTTTACTACTTTTCTTCTCACGTAATTCACTTTCGGACTCATAAAATCCACTAACACTATCTCTCTTACTATCTTTTTTATCTTTTTCTTTCTCTTCCTTTTTTGATGAAACACTCGATGATTTATCTAAAGATTTTGACTTCTCCTTGTTAGTCCAATCATATGCTGTTCTTTCTTCAGAAAAGCCCTTCTTCATAAAACCACAAGACAAAGATGATGATTTTAGTTTATGTATGATTTCAGTTTATAATGATTAAAAATATATCTACATATATAAAATACAAATGTCGAGTAAAAATTTACTTTTATCAAAGGTTATTGATACACACCTTGTTGTCAAATATGAGATCAAGGTTAGCCAAAGAGGCAAGGCTGTGAGATGCATTAACATTAGACGGTAGTGATCCACCTTCTCTTTCTCTAGCGGAAACACTAGGACCTGTGTATTTCTTATTCTTTTTCTTGCCACTTCCGTAAGTGTGGCTAGAACCAGATGTTAGATACGCAAAACTACTATCAAACTCTGATGCAATAGGTTGTGCCAAATTCTGTAAAGAACCTCCGTGTGTGAGGCGTTCTGATACAGAATCTCGTTTATGCCTTCTGCGAGTAGATCCAGGGAGACAGCGTGAATTAGTCACTACCCTACGACCTTCTTCGGTCTCATCAGCTTCAGCTTCTTGTAAAAGTTCCTATAATCAATGGGTTTACTTTTCTAATACTGCCCTACTTTTCATAAATTTTTTTGGTCAAAGTATAAATGATATTGTTTTACTTTACATTACACTACATAAATAAACAATGTTTTTTAAATAAATAAATACACTGATAGAAGATGTTTAATATTGAATATTTTTAATACCTTGAATAGGTTGGATTTTCCTTCTCGATCTTTAGGACATTTATAAGTTATGGCTTCATCTAGTAGGGCACGCAATTCACCTTCATTCAAAGTAGAGAGAGTTGCTGGTTCTTCCTAGACATAAAAATAATAAATGATACTATTAATACATATATATTTACATATATATATATATATATATATATATATATATATATATATTACTATAAACCTATATCAACTAAGTATCATATCAATATTTAGAGTTAAACAAAAATATTAGAAGATCAACATATATTCAAAGAATAGTTAGACTTGAAAGAGTTGTGTCATTACAAAGTAAGAACTTGCATTACATAAGATATAAGAATTAACTAGCATGACTGTATTTCCTCATACATGTATAATTTCAGTTTTTCTACAAAATGATATACTATAACAATATATATTCTACAATTAAATTAGTGGTAGCACAATGTAGAATAGAACGTTCTAAGCATCCATATGTGGTAAGGAGAATGTACTTTGCAATTTCAGTTCAAATAAGGTAAGTATGTCAATTGGTTAACCAAAACTTTAAAATCATCTTTATTTGGAAAAGATTTTCGTAATACACATGGAAATTGATTTAAAGTCAATTAAAACAATGAATTTACTATGATTTTACCTTTAACTACATTTATATATATATATATATATAAATATATATATATATATATATATATATATATATATATATATATATATATATATATGAGACTTTTGCACAATCATGTAACAAAAAAAAGTATTTTTTTATATTTCATAAATATATAAATAAGAAGGATGAACAGAAAAAAAAGTATCATCAAATGATAGGACGTATGAAAACAATTATTGCTTAAATAGTTATTATTCTTATTGTATTAAAACTGACACATTAATATATTAACCATAGGGAGAATCCTGGAATATATTTAAAATATATAATAATTTTATGTAATAAAATATGTATAAGATATATATTTTTAGAGATTATATCTATTAATTATACTACATCAACAATATTATTATTGAAAGATATTAGCCTTACTTTCTTATCATGTGATATATATAATATTAAAGATAATATTATCAAAATAATCGCATAAGAAATTGAATAGAAAGTTTTTAGTATATGAATTTTCTAAAATAAATTTTATACAGATTAAACCAATCTAGATCAATCAAAATCATTTACATTGTATAGAATTAAATATATTATTTGATCTGTTATTATAAGAAACACAATTTTTTTTTAGACGTATTATTACAATTAATACTACATTCAAGTTTTACTTAAATTCAAACATTCAAATATTGAAAGATAAATATATATTAACCGGAGAAAAAATTTATATTATTATCCATTGTATGAAATTCACTTTTTGTAAATGAATACATCTCATATCGTTGTTGATAAATCTATAACCATAGTTCTTATAGTAATAAAAAACTCAAATACAGAAATAATAAATGATAAAATAATGATCCCTTTATGAAGTAAATTAGTTCCTTCATTAATAGCTAAATATATGACATGAAAAAAAAAAATCATTAATTAAGAAACTTTAAGAAACGGTAATAAGCACAACGATGTCTTGTCTTTTCCTTATTGGGAGAAAAAAAAAACAATTAAAATTCGTTATACTCAATCTGTACCTTAATGCCAAGATTTCGCAAAGATAGAAAGAAGACGAATGGCAATAAGAAATTCTTCGGTTAGTTCCACCGAACGATAGAAGATCGCCGTTAATAATGATGCATCGTTGTCGAGTAGCCCTTGAAAAGAAGAAAGGATATCCAATAGCTGAATTTACCATTGGACAGAAATTAAAATAGGACACGCAACGAACGGGGATGGATTTGGGCTTGTCCAGAGATCAATAGACGTTCCACGATTAGCCCGATCGAGACACGAGATATCGGTGTGACTTACAAATGAAGGAAAATCTGCTCGGGGCAGTGCCGGCACGGAATTTATATTTTTAGAGGGCACCTGGGTCGGACCGCAATCGCCCCTCTGCTAAATTCAGTTACGGTTTTCACGACAGTCATGAAACTGTAAGGACAAATTTTTCAGGATAATCCAAGTCACAAACAACACATACACACAAACGAAGGCAATGATATGTCTTTGAGTAAAAACAATTAGAATGATAGTTCGCAAATATACTGCCGATTTAAGCGTTTAACGAGCGGGCGCGGCGCGCACTTCCCAGCATGGCCGCCGCCATTACACTGAAATCGTAACCGTCTCAGGGCCGTGACTAGCTTAATATTCTCCTAATATCCGCATTGCACTCTTTTCGTCTCTCTTTCTCTTTATACTTTTCACATATTCACAGTCATTATTTCTCATATAAAATCCTAAGTATATAAATATATCGCGAGTAATTGGAAAAAAAAAATTAATAAATGAAAATAAATTACCCTTTTTAATATATTCCACAAATCTTACTAGCAATTATAGAATCAAAAGACGTGACAAATATTGTCTACTTCACAATTCTTATCGTATGTGGTTTAGAAATTATATTTTTCTGAGATTATTTCGTTAATTCATCTATTGATAACAATAATATAAAATACAACAAAATAAAATATCCGATTATGGGCATATATATATGTATATATATGTATATATGTATCAGATATATCTTTGCTCTCTATATTTATGATAACGAGCGAAGCATGAAATTAATACGTGAATTTGAAATCAAATTGTTATAAAGCTCTTTACGTAGCTTAGACTCAGTACCGTATCAATAAAAAATGTTGCCACGAGTTGATAATATGTACGAAACATTAATTTTCGTTAGCGAAAATATTGCCACATAGTATTAACCTTACCATGATATTTTTGTGTATGCCATGTTCTCTTTTGTTATTTATGTCCAATCTATGTATGTAGTAAAGATATATTGCGCATTATCAGCGAAAAGTAACTAGCGCCTGATTGCTAGGAACAAAAAAAAAAAAAAAAAAAAAAAAAAGAAAGAAAGAAAAAAACAAAACACACACACACAAAACAAAAAACTAAAAGAAAAAGGAAATAAAAAAAGGCAACTACCGATTTGTGGACTCTTTCGACTGCATTACGTCACGTATGCTTCATTGGTTCTGAATATGATAATTGATTTTATATCATGACGTGTTTAAAATTATCTGAATATGTACACAGCAACGAAAAAAAATGTTCGAATCAAGAATGGTTTTTGTAACATATAAGACTTCAACTTAATCTATACAGATAGAGAACACTTCATCATATTGCGATTGAAACATTGTCATTTTGTAAGGTTAATCGAATATAATAAAACTATATTTTCATGAAATAAATTTGTAGGATCTATAAAAAAATTCTTTTAATTTTATACGAATAAATAATATTCATTAATGCATAAAGAGAATCATAAAAACACAGTCATCAAATTTCGTAATATACCTGTTGTCGAAGATACAAAACCAAAATATTTCGATTATTTAAACTCTTTATATATATATACATATATATATATATATATATATATATATATACATTTATTTATATAATTGATTTAATATTTATCAGTAGATAACGTGATGATCATAAATTGATGCATTAAGGTAAACTACCGTCGTATTTTGTAACTTTCTTTCTGAAAGAGGTTTAAACCATGTATATGTTGCACCATAATACAAAATAATCCTGATAACAAGCTCACAATTGCGAGTTCTTTATACACCTAACAAAAAGAAAGAAAAAAAAAAAAAAAAGAAAGAAAAAAAAAACAAAAAAAAAAAAAAAAAAGCAAAAAGAATAATAAAAAATGTCAAAAGTCGAAGAATAATACGTCGATAACGACGACGAGCAGAGAGAGAGATTCGCTGCTCACCTGTTTGTTGTCAGAGCCGCTGTTAGGTGTTGTACCTTGACTGTTTGTAGGCTCAGAGATCGTTTCAATACGCGTGCCAGTCGTTTCGAGATTTATATTCTGAACTACCAAGGCCTCTGTTATGCCAAGTATAGTACTTTCGTTAGCCGAATCGTTGCCGATTTCTGTTCGACTGTTTTCGGTGTTGCTTTTGTCAGGTGCAACCGGTTCCTGACGATGGTCCGGCCCTGGGGACATCTTGACGTTGATTGACAGGACCGTGTCCGCCGTGCTTATAGCCTTCTTCTTGTCATTCTTCGGCCGATGTCTTTTGGAACGCGTTAGGCGTTAAAGAAATAGCAAGAGGAACATCAATAAAGACTCTAATAAAGTATTTCAATAAAGTATCGCTCACAATAATCGTTTAAAACGATTCTTCATATATATTATTTTTGTCGTTGTATATTTTCAAAGTGTGACAGTGACAATGAAACGAGCATGAACATTTTCACGTTATAAGATTGACTGTTTTATTCGATGAACGTCGAGACACGTAGTTCTTTCATGATTGACTTACGAACGCGCGGTTTCGGAACAGTTCGTTCTCTGATTCGTCGACGACGGTACAATTGGACGTACCGAAAGTGGAAGGAGAAAAAGGAGAGCCTCAAATGTTTTTCACGCGCGTACTGCACGCGCACCGGGAACGACAAAAATGGCACCATCCATTCGTCAAGCGTGTTTCCAACTCGTATACTTTCCTTTACACTTGACCCTTTCTTTCAAAACTTCACTTTTTTCGTCGTTCACATTAAGGGCATATCTTCGAGATTAATCTAAACTGCATTTATATCTAACGTATCTTTCTATCACTTTCAATGTGATCGAATGATTTTCACTCTCTTTTCATCGTTTATTGTGTCAAAACTAAACTGTTCATTTTTTTTTCAACGAGCGAATATTCATCATACTAATTTCGCGTCTAACGTACGAAACTGGACGCGTGACAAGATGGTATTTTTGAGTCTCCTTCTCTGTGGATTCTTTCCAATGTCTTTCTTTATCTCCACTTTCCTTTTTTCACGAGAACCGCTCGACCTCCTTCCGTTCACTTGGAAAATACGACGACGACGTAAAATTGATATTCGCGGGCGTTCGATGCGACACTTGGTAAATCCAAGATGGCCGTCGTTAGGACAGCGGCACGTACGCGTCAACCGGCTACGACTTATTCGAATGCAGACGCACAGTGACCAAGTCCTCTCCTCAAAAAGGTTTCTACTCGTGAAAATGAGTACATAGCATGGGTGGACGGAGTACGAGGACGGGAGACCGGATCCGTTCTCGTGCGTGACCCGTTGACGGCATCACTCTGTTTCGTTCCGTCTCTCGGCCTCGAACCAGCCGCTTTCTCCCTTACTCCCTCTATCTCATAGTCTAGATATCTTTTTCTCTCTCTTCTTCGCACGGAGCAGTGTCGTAGCACGCACTCGTCATCTCTCTCTCTCTCTCTCTCTCTCTCTCTCTCTCTCTCTCTCTCTCTCTCTCTCTCTCTCTCTCTTCCTCCCTTCCTCTTTCTCTCTCTTTTTCTCTTCCCTTATTTCTAGCTCGACACCTTATATGACACACAAAGAGGGATTCGATGTGCCTTCAAGGCAACTCTGATCACGCTCGCTGACACTTTGAAATCATCGACGACAACTTATCGATCGTACCAATGTTCACCTGTGTCAATTGTCCGTTACACGTTCGTACCACACTCTTCTCGGCGCGATCGTAGTAGAATATTCTGTCTATAGAGATAGAGAACAAGAGCGAGCGAGAGAGAAAGACAGAGAGAGAGAGAGAGAGAGAGAGAGAGAGAGAGAGAGAAGAAAAAACGGAGAGAGAGAGAGAGAGAGAGAATATATATGGAGGGGAGATCGTAAAGAGGTAAGGATATGGAAGTTACCTCGTTATGTCTTCGTTTGTACAGCTCGATCATGTATACCAATCACTGAGGAAACTCGCTTAATGATCGATGCTCATTGATCGTATGTCTAACAAATCGCGCATCAAACTTCACTCGCGCATGTAAGTCAAAATATTAAAATCGTGTATGTTCGTAATGTTCGGTTAAACTCGGCGGCAAAGCGTCGTTTGTCTTTTGCCGTTTTCAGTTTTCTCTCTCACTCTTTCTCTCTCTCTCTCTCTCTCTCTCTCTCTTTTTCTCTCTCTCTCTCTCTCTCTCTTTCTCGCTACATCTCTTTCTTTCTTTCTCTGTCTCTCTCTCTTTTTCTCCACTCTTCTTTGATGAGCGACAAGAAAATGTCGATTGCACTAAGAAAAGAGAAAGATCATTTAAAGACGAAGAGTATGTGTCTCTCACAACGATTAACAATGTTTTCACGATGTAATAAACACGATAATTACAATTTGCACGGAGAAACACAAGCGATCAGACGCCGTTTGGCCTCCGAAAATGTCGTCTGGTTTCAGGACCGTAACCGTCCATCGTGGCGCCTCGTAGCAAATGTTTCATTACATTGCACCATCATCACCTATCATACATATTTTTTTAAATCATATTCTTTTTTCTCTTATTTTCCTCTTTTTCTTCTAATTTTCTTTCTTGGTTCTCTTTGTTGCCAATTTAATTTTGTACGTCAAAGTTGAAACACATTTATGTGTAATATTGAAAGAATTTTCTTCTTTAACTGTACGAACATTACATTAACATTTCTATAAAGCAAAGACTTGTCACATACTTATTTTTATGAAATTTACAATTTTTGTAGAAAACTTCATTGATTAATAAAACGTTTTCTTTTCTATAGAGATCTATATGAACGATTTTCTTGGTTTAAAAGTTTATGTGACGATCCTGCCTCGTAGAAATTTTACGTGCGTCACAAAAGTCGATAATACTCGAACTCGAAGAAGGAAATGATATGCTTCGATTCTATCGATTCATTGACGTTATTTGCTAAAAATTAGGATTAAACGGCGGAGAACTGCTATTAAAGACGGTGAGGTACGCTTATCGAGTGAAATTGTGAGTGTTGCGATGATAAGTGATATTAGATAAAATAAACATTACAGGATATTTTTCAAATATTTTGTTTTTGTTTCAGATAAAGATTTTTCATTGACATTATTTTTTCCAAATATAAATCAAAGAGGTAAAAATGACAGAAGCCGAGAATATTTTCTTGTTCGTTCCTAATATTATAGGTAAATAAAAATGTTGCAAACGAAATATAAAACTGTTAATAACATTCGAGTGATACTAATGCGAACATGGCATCTATCATAGTTAATGTACAGATCTAACATAGCTAATGTAAGAAAAAACTTAGGCATTTACGAATTGATTGATAAAAAATTAAAGTGACTATTAAAAATAAAAAATACTCGAAGCTGCTGGTGATTTTAATTGATTTAGTATTTAAATATTAGCTAAGCTTTTGCAATGAAATTTTTCTTTTAATTTAAATTTTAGTTGTAAACTATTGAATATTGTTATATCGTACGACAAATCTATTATTACAGAAGTTGGCACTCATATGACTTCTTATATATTGATTAATATTAGCATATTATTATTCTATATAACGCTCGAGTGTAATATTTTCTCTTGATCTAATATTATTTTTATATTGTTAAAGAATACTTTTTGTTAATAGGTTACGGAAGAGTGATCTTGGCTCTGATTTCTTTTTATTTTATGCCAAGTAACTATGTCATTGCATCTTCATGTTATATTATTAGTGCTTTATTGGATGCAGTGGATGGCCATGCGGCCAGATACTTCAATCAAAGCACAAGATTTGGTGCTATCTTAGATCAATTAACCGATAGAGTTGGTACCATGTGTCTTTTGGCAACATTATGTATGTTTTATCCTTCTTATAGTTTTTGGTTTCAATTAAGCATGGGTATTGATATTGCTTGTCACTGGATTTATCTTCACACGTAAGAATTACCAATTTACTAGTTAATATTTTTAAGGATTATATCAAGATAAACATGTATTTTGCAATACCTTAAAAGATATATATATGTAGAATTTTATTAATTAGCAACAATTACTATATAATAATATATTTATAGAACACTGCTACAAGGAAAAACAAGTCACAAATTTATTGACATGTCCGAAAATCCAATCATGCGGGTATACTATACCAACCGTATGGTTCTATTTTTCATGTGCGCTGGAAATGAAATGTTCTATGCTACCTTATATGTTCTTTACTTCACCGAAGGACCCATTTGTAAGTAACATTTTTATACAGATAACTATATATAATAGCATTGAGTACTACTTTGAATTATAATCACATGTTATAATGGAAAGTTAAATGTTTATATAAAATATTACAGTGGCTGGTGTAGGATTGTATAGGATACTGATGTATCTCTCAGCTCCAGTTGCAATAGTCAAGTCTGCAATCTCAATTTTGCATGGATATGTATCTTGTATCAACATGAGTATAATTGATCAGAAGGAACGTCAGGAACATCTTAAAGCAAACTAAAATGTTTTGCTTACATATATTACCTACTAGTCATACTAAATGTGATCAACTGATCTTCCTTGATTATAAAATAACATATATTTAAAGAATGCATTTTCAATCTGCTATTCTTATAAATCAAACCAACCTGATGTGCCACAGTACATTATTTTTATCTTGGTTTTTAATATAAATTATATTTTAACTAGTATATCTCATTGAAAGTAAAATAAAATTGTTTATTTTTCATATTATAAATAAAAAACACACTAATGTACTCATATAAAAATTTCTCTCGCACTAACAACCTATTTTCTTGACATTAATTAATATTACTGTTAAAAGTAATATTACTATTTATTCAGAGGTTAAAGAAGATATAACCTAAAAAAGTTTTTAAGAAATATATTTTTGCCTACTATAGAAGTAAAACATACAGATATTGTCTATTTTCCTAATGATGTATGTAAAATAATTTGACCTGATACCCGAGGAATATAATTGGTAAAATAAAATATACCGATATACAAAACATTACGTAGCGATGTAATACTATTATATACATATTTTAAATTTAACTACAAATACAGAGAAACACAAAGACTAAACTGAACGATAAACATTTGTTAAGATTAATTTGTGAAATTCAATGTGCTTTCATTTTTACTACCATACAAAAAAATTAACAAAAATTACAAGGATACATGTTATAATTTTACATGAGGACTATGTATAATGAATATAAATATTTTGTATAAATTATTTAGATTGAAGAATGATCATACATTTTTCACACAGCAACGATATTTCAGCTGTGTTATAACAAAGAGATAAACTAACCTCAAAACTCTCGCTTTCATTCTCCGTCATGACCAGTCATGTTTGGGCGCCATGTTCTTTTACTTCAAACACTCGCGCATGTTGGTAAAGTTAACAAAATTGGCACAAGTTTTTTAGTAAGAATAATACTTAACACAATGAAATTTTAGATATATTCACTAAATGTCATACGAAATGGGGAATCCTTTAGCATGGAGGATATTTTTTCACTATGATTGAGATATCTGAAGTAATGTACAATATTTATAAAAACAAGTGAAAATTCTGCGTACCCGTGACAAGATAAATTGCTATAGAGTAGCGCCAGTGTCGCTAGTTGGTCACTATCTAAAATGGCGGGTATTTTTCTTATTTGAATTTATTTTTTTAAATTACTTGGCGAAAATACATTTTTTAAAGAAACTATTAAACTTGAATACAATGGATATTTAAATAATAAAAATACAATTAAGGGTACATTTTCATGTAGACACATGATGTTTTTATGGATTAAAAAAAAAAGAACAATTATACGCACTTAACATTTTGGTATTTATTAATACATATTTTAACATTTTGATTGTAAGTCATATCATAGAAAATGTAATTACAAATAGAATACATAAAGAACTTTTGAAATCAATCAAATAGTTTTGCTAACAATAAATCATGTATGCCGTTTGAAAAAATGTATTTCGAGAAAAACGCATTTAAATTAAAATTATTATGACTATAGAATTTTAACCTTCACGAATATCCTTTTTAAATTTTTCTAATATACTTTCACAATATTATACAATCAAAATATGTTTAAAAAAGCGATTTTTTGAAAATTTCGCAGGAAAATTTACTCTTAACTTAAACTTACTACAAATTTCTTAGTTAAATGAATATATCTTGTAAGTGATAGTTTCTTATAAACACATCTTATTAACACATCTTATACACAAACACATATAATCAAACAAACTACTTTTTACATCATTCATGTAAGAATCTTTTCTATTATTAAATTGAAGGTTGCTTAGTAAAAGTAATAATAATAATGAATTTGTGCTTCAAAACCTACAACTTAAAATAACAGATTTTTTATATCTTAGATCAGTAACAAAGAGAGTTGTCATGTTATATAGACAATAATAATAAAATGTAATATATTAATATCGTAAAGCAATAATATTATCTTCTTTAAAATTTAAATCTGCTCTTGAGGGATATACAAGTTTTAGATTACCTTCTATGTCAACTACTTTAACTTGCTCTATTTGTAAACTATAGTATAAATTATTTTCATTATCTGAAGGTGCACAACCAATGCCTGTGGTAACTAATTCTTTTAAAAGTTCATCCAGTACATTTCTGTAATGATTGTTTAATATTTAATATCGATTTATAGAGAATTTTGCATTTATATATAATTCTTCTTTACCTGCAAGCTTGATATGATATAGCACTTGTTACTTCTATTAACATATCTTTTGTAGTTGGTGACATCTTTGTTAAATCACTATTAGTAATTGGTGGAAAAGATATAACTTGTTCTTGATTGTCTACAAGACACGGAAAAAGTGCTTTACCTTCAAGTAAATACAAATATTTATGTATACTAGAATATACACTTCTCTTTTTTTCTTTACGCAAATTATCAGCCTCTTTTTGTAATTGCTGGAATAATTCTGTTCCAGTGTAAGTTTTATTTCTCATTAATGGTTTAATTTCTAATTCCAAAGGTGGCTTTGCTGTATATGTTAAATCACCTAAATTATACATTACACATTAATACATTAAAACATATAATGTTTAAGCAGTACTATAAAATCAAACTATCGTTTACCTGGTACAATTGCATTTAAATCATGAGTGGCTATTGTAGCAATATTTCTTTTTCCACATTTTCCATCATGTAATTTTGTTTGTAATTGTATAAATTTTTTAAATGTGTCCTCTGTGAACACTAAATTTTTTACAATACATGCTATTATGTAAGGTCTAACATTTTTTACATGTTCTGTGAATTTTATTGATAAAGTACTATCTGATGTTCTCAATATTTTTAATTTATGCGCCAAAGCATCTATTTGTGCTGTAGTATTTTCATTTTCAGACAATTTATGTCCTTTTTTCCCTTTTTTTGATTTACTTGTAATGTCAACAGCAGTAGGATTTTGTTTCGGACAATGTTGCTTTATATATTCAAGTACTTGCTTTGAATGACACTGATAAACTAATTTTAATAATCTTTTATCTGCCAGATAATTGTTTTTTAGATTCAATTCTTTCAATTTATGACAATCTGCTAGTTCACCAGGAACAGCTGTAAATCCAATAAATATATATATATATAGTAGGTTGTATTAATATTTACTCATGATAATTTTGATGCATAGTACCTGTAAGCAGATTATCAGCTATGTTTAAAACTCTTAAAACTTGCAAACGAGATATTTGCTCAGGAATATCTTTTATCTGATTCATATTTACATAGATTTCACAAAGATGAATCAATTCAGTATAACATACATCAGGAAACACTTGTAGATTATTATTAGACAAATCTAAGGTAGTCAATTTAAGATTTTTTATTTGACATGGTATCGATTGTAATAAATTTGTGCCAAAGTTAAGGCTGCTCAATTGAGGAAAATTTCCAATCGCATCTGGTAGAGAAGTCAGTTTATTTTGCGAACAATGAAGAAATTTCAATTTGGTTAATTTTTCAATTGACGCAGGAAGTTTATCAATCTTATTAGAATATAATATCAATGCAGTAAGATTTTGTAACTTTTCAATTTCTTCAGGTATTTCTTGAAGACATGTATTGTTTATGTTTAAATAATTTAAGTTCTCAAGATCAAAAAGCGTCTTATCTAGACCATTTTCAGCGATCAATTGAGAAATCGATTGACCTGTTAGAACTAATTGATGTTTATTCTTATCAGCGGTTTGTTTAATAATATCCCACGATTTTTCAAAAGCCATTATTATCAGTTTCACTGCAACTATATTATTGACAATAAAATAATACTCTGGATGCCGATTTAAGGTTATGTGTAATAGATAAAAACAACAATTTTTTATTTTCTAATCATTTGTATACATATATTCACTACTTACTAAAGTTTCTTTTTTTCCAATTGTCAAATTAGTCTTTTGATGTATTAATGTAAAGATATCAATACGCGAGAGATATTCAAAGACGCCAGAGATAAACAGTCTCAAACTGCAATAGAATATGACGCAATGTGTGTATTATTTTTAAGTTTCGTCTAAATTTTCTTCTTTAATAATCTTTGAACCGGATTACGTAGATATAATTATTTTAAATATAATTAAAACAAGTGAAATGTTATTGTAATGTTTACGTAAAGTAGATTTGTAATGTCAAATTTTGCCGTCAACGGACTTCCGCTGTAATTGCCTTACTTAAATTAAACCTTGTGAATTATATATATATATGTATATATCTGAAAAGATTAATTTTCTCTTATCGATCTTCATATTTTACACGTTTCTACTAAAGATTATGTTATCAATAATTTCAAGAAAATACAAACAATTTTTTATGTATTTTTTATATATTTATAGTCATTGGCGATAATAGACAGTATCTTTTATTTCAAATAAATCCATTAGTTAAGTATATTTACTGTATAATCACGATTGTCCTCGAATATAACTTGCTCTAATCTTATGATTTTAGGACACCCTATGAGAAAAGGAAATCATCGTTGGAACATATCAGTTAGGTTAATGAACTATTCGAATCAAGAGAACACATGAAGTTTTTAATTTATCAGGTAAACTATATCTATTGCGTTCAATTAGACACTCCAATTAGCGTTTATGGTGATGTTACGGAAGTTCTGACCTACATGCTAATACAATAGAAAACACGATAATAATTTTCGTATACGAAGAGAAGATTATCTGTCTATGAGAAATAGTAAAGTAAGGAACTTATATAGGCTATAACATATTGCGAGTATTAGATAGATTTCGTAAACCGGTCTCTTTTTTCTTTTTTTTTTCGTTGATAAGACAAATGAACAGTTTGATAAAGATGTCGTTGTTTGTATATGTTTATCTTTTTTCTTTTTTATTCTTTTTATTTCTTTTTTATCATTATTCATTATTATTACTATTATTATTATTATTATTTTTTTTTTTTTTTTCATTAAAAGATGAAACGTGCCTTCTGGTGAAAGCTTATCGTAGGTTTATTGAATTCAGGATTATATGAAGACGGAAGTTTCGGGGGATTTTTCAAGGATCTGGTTTGTAAAGTTTATTCTTGGAACTCTTAAGAATCACAGTCGAGCAAGCCTCGAAGAAATAATCTTAATAACCTTGTAACGTGTTGCCAACGATACTTAGAATTTGACAAGGCTCTTTCGAAGTATCGATGACAAATGTTTGTTCATTGATATTTGCATCTGAATGAATCGTTCTCGATAGGACATTCATCCTTGTTTAATAATAGAACAGAAAGGACATGCAAACATAGAATATTTCAATGATCGTACGATATTCAATATTATTCTATATCCAAATTGTAAACAAATGAATCGCGTGACTTTTAAAACATTTTCATTCTTATACAAATAAATTGTATATATTTTTGTTGTTTCGTATAATTTTAATATGCAAGTATTTAGAGCTCGAGCGACAGTCGTAATATTTTTTGAATAATAATTAAAGGTTATCAAGCGTTATACACAAGTTTAATCTGTGGATAATTATTCACCTTTACTTTCTTAAGTAATCGTCTTGCGCAATGAGAACTGGCTACATGATCATAAAATAGTAAGAAAATAAAAAGAGAAAGAAATTTTCGCTTGATCACAGAAATATTAAACATAAATGTAGAAATAAAGGAAGGAAAATAATCGAAGGTTGTCATAAAATATCCATTGCCGGTTGTCAAGTGATAAACTTAAAGAATATAGGCAACCCACGCTTCTTTGCACCCTCGTTTCTTGTTCATCGTTCTCCGAGGACATTCGGTGGTATTAAATCGACTATAAATCTTGATGTCTTGTCACCCAAAGTCCACGGTTATCGCCAACTGTCCCCGATTACTTCCGTACGGAAATGTTGGCCGATCCACAGGTGGGGCATAATTCGCATCTTCGATAAGTATAAAGACAGGGATCACCATCGTATTTTTGTCAGTCGGTTATTATATCTCGTCAGGTCCTAAACATCCTAAACGTTATTTTTAGTTTCTTAGTAAAGTTTGTTAAACATACAGGATGAACGATCAATCATATCTAATCATCGCATTAGCGATGATCCTTTTAACAAGTTCGTCATTTGGTTGGCCGTATAGACGTCGAGATGTCTTTGACAATGCGGTAGATAGTCCAGGTGGGCTGGTATCTCATTTGCAACAATTTGGTGAGGCCCTATATGGTTTGCCAAATAACGAGACGGGTTCTAAAGTGGCTAACTGGCACGAAGGAATGTCTGTTAATCCTGAAGAATTGGGTAATTATGCTGAAGGTGATATCCTTTTTCCACTTGGAATGGGTAGGAACGGTTTAAAGGCAGAAAATGCTAGATGGCCTAATGGTATTATCCCTTATATGATCAGTCCTTACTTTGGTAAGATTGAATTTAGTAACATTGTAAGATTTTTTCTCTTTTATTTAAGAGAGTTGAGTTACTTAGACTCGACTCGTTTCATGGATTACCCCCGGTATTCGTGTTTTTATTTCATAGACGAGAGACAACGTAAACTCATTCATGATGCTATGGAGGAATATCGCAAATATACGTGCATCAAGTTCAAGCCGTATATTGGCGAGGAAAGCGATTACATTAGAATTACAGCAGGTACTACCGGTTGTTGGAGTAGCGTAGGTAAAATTGGTGGGCGGCAAGACGTAAATCTTCAGGTACCGGGATGCGTAACCAAAATAGGTACCGTGATTCATGAATTGATGCACGCTGTTGGTTTTTTTCATGAACAGAGTAGATACGAACGAGATGAATATGTTACTATAAAATGGAATAACATCATGAATGGTAAATGGAAATAAGAAAAGTTCTCGATTTTTTGACCTTTTGATTTCTTGATTTCTTGATCTTTGATTGTTAAATGGATCATTTATGTCTTTCCGTCGATTAGGCCACGAAAGTAATTTCGAAAAGGCTTCGAGAGAAATTACCGATGCATTTGGTGTTGGCTATGATTATGGCAGCGTGATGCATTACTCTGCTTATGCGTTTTCCAAAAATGGAGAACCTACTATAGTACCAAAAGTGAGTAAGGTATTTCATCGATCATCTTGTCTAACGTATTATTCATTACGATGTCCTTCGTGTACGGCTTCTGTTGCAATATTTGTTTAGTTCCATTGGCATGTAATATATCTTATTGAATATGTTAAATATGCAAAAAGAAATTTTTATTTATCACGATCGTTCATAATTTCATATCGATTCATACTATTGGTATTTGTCATTTGGATGGGTTGACGTGCGTTTTGTAGGAACCTGGTGGTCTTTTGGGTCTTATCGGAGAAATCTTCCAGGGTAAAACAAAAGTTGAACTTGGACAACGGGAGGGACTTAGTAAACGAGATATTCAAAAGATTCGCAAAATGTACCATTGCAACAAACGTAGGCGTAGTCATAATTGATTTTTTTTCTTTTTCTTTAGTATCACGATTTGCATAATTTCTAAAATGGATTCACGATCTTTTTATTTTTTAAATGATACGATCAATATGAGCATCTAGTCGTAGAATTAGATCATAGATCTCAGGTATAGTTTTAAGTTGGCACGTGTTTTAAATAGAAAAATATATTTACTTTAACCGTTTTTCTTGTGTATTATGTATTTTACGCTACCAGTATTATATAATATTACTTATACATTATTTAAGTAATAAGTAATAACAATGGTAATAATAATAATAAAAGAATGCATTTAAAACATGGCTCTTGTAATATTTTTTTTTATTTTCTTTTATTTATACGCTCATTTTCTATTTGAAATTTGACCTTCTTGGATGAACATAGCTACTTTAAGGAGAGTAAGAGGCTTGCTCAAGTTTATATCCCCAAAGGGGAAGTAAACTGGTCTCTTGGCAGTATACTAATCATACTTACTTACAAGATGTGCGAACTCATTTTATTAAGAGTTACTCGAGCGAACTACGTTTAAGTGGAATTAGTTAGTAATTTTTTTCTCTTATTTTTTTTTAGGATTTATATTTGTGCAAAGTAAATTAAGAGACTAGCGTAACTCGAGCATTCTTTAAAGAATATTAAAAACATGTCATTTCGTCGTATATTTGCTGTATATTTATTTTGTAATTAATAAATGCGAATTCGCTTAGATGAAATACGAGTATATTACTTAGAATATTTTTTTGATTTCATAAAAAGTTCGATCGACAAAAATCCGATCAATGTCAATATTCGTGTTATCGTCATTAAAAGGTTAAAGAATAGGTTAATCCTTTCTTTCTATCTAAAAATAATCATTCGTGATCTATCTTCAACTAACGTTCATGTCAAATTGATATTCAAAATTTGATAACGCTCAACCTATCCACGTTCTTTTGATAAAGTCAGCTGCCCTTTCGCCTATCATAATGGCTGGAGCATTTGTATTGCCAGAAGTGACCTTTGGCATGATGCTAGTGTCGGCTACTCTAACACCTCGTACACCCCGCACTCTTAATTGATTGTCTACGACAGCATAGGGATCTTCTTCTGGACCCATTTTGCAGGAACCAGCCTGATGATTTTCAGGTGATGTATCGTGTTTCACGGCACATTCCCAATAAGCGTCACATCCAAATTTCAAATGTTGACAATTTTTCACTGGCGTACGATCCAATTGGAAACCATATCTGTAAATGATGGACATAACAAGATCAAATGTGGTGTATTTAAAATGTTAGGTAATATATAGGCAATCATGTTTTAAGAACACGTACCGCTTTAGGGCTTGCGTTTCTGATAGTCTAATCGAGAATTTAATGGCTTCGATCAATCCAGCTATGTCGTCCGGGTGGGACAAGTACTTTGGATAGATTAAAGGTTTCGATATAGGATCGTTGTTGCGTAAACGAAGATAACCACGGCTCTTGGGATGCAAATAGGTGGGGATGATGTAAATAGTACGATTTGTCCCTTTCTTCTCCCCGACCATGCCTGTTTCGGCACAGTCTGCTAGATAACCACCGAATATAAGTTGAACGTCTGGATGATCTTCTTTAGAATTAGCGTATTTCGTATTGACCATTGCTGTTACCTCCGATATACCTGTGTTTTATCGATAATGAGTTAAGTTAAGATAGAGCTAAAAGTTAGAATTTTTCTTCTAATCTGATTCTTTTTGTTAATTCGTTTTCTTTTTTTCTTTTTTTCTTTTTTTCTTTTTCCTTCTTCGTCGTCCCTAAAAGTTGTCACGGAAATGCGAACTAGTAAGAAAAATCGGTATTAACGAACTTTTCCCTCTAGGTATTTCTTTTTAACGATCGATTTGTCTCGAGGCTACATTACGTTCTGAATACCTCGAACACGCTCGAAGGCACGGTTGAACCAATTTGGTAAAAAAGTATATACGGGATATAAGTAAGAAGTACGAGAGAGTAAGTAAAAGATTTAGTTAGTTGCCAGTAATGGATTAATTTGTGTGGGATTTATTTTTTCTTTTTCCTTTTTTCTTTTCCTTTTTTTTTTTTTTGCTAAGATTTCTAAATAGGTAACACATGAATATTATAATAAGTTTTTTCTTTCATTTTTTTTCTTTTTTTTTTTTGTTTTGTTATATTCTTGCGTAAAAGCAATAACCGTAAAAT
This sequence comes from Vespa mandarinia, assembly GCF_050613455.1. Lineage (NCBI taxonomy): Eukaryota > Metazoa > Arthropoda > Insecta > Hymenoptera > Vespidae > Vespa > Vespa mandarinia. Next base: position 4,044,708 of record NC_140816.1, on the reverse strand, counting down.
GCGTGAATAAATGATGCGTTTCTTTCGATCTAATTAAGTATGGTAATTATAGGAGAATGTGAAAAACCGAAGTAGATCCGATCATTCCAATAATGAACTTTCTCGTGCATTGCATTCTTCCGCTACGTTTGTCATAGAGCGTGACCATATCGGAGATATACTCCGACGATTGCGTCCATAAAAGTATTATAATGACTTAGGTTGAATGTTCTATGATGAGATTAATCTTCGTAATAGAAACTTTTTGATATCATCTTTCATTATACTTGAAACATTCTAATACTTTTTTTTTTCTTTTTTTTTGTCACTATAGAACATAATGTTTATGCTTACTAACATTGTAAAATATTTCTATCTGATGCAATGCTGAACTTAGAATTTTTTAAGCGGATAGTAACTCGGTGAAAGCAATATATTATGTCATGGTCTTGATCTTACATACATACATTATATATGTCTGCACTTGAAACAATCGAAATATGTATGTGCCAAGTTTATTCCTTAAGCTTCAAGTCGATCAATTATATAACACTCAAACACCGAACTCTCGTTAGTTAATGTAACGTCCTTGAGTTGTTAAGATTGTTCAGATCGTACAAGCATAAAAATAAGACGAGTAATGGAAATCGAATAACTCTTAAGACGGATCGATTCCGTTGTAAAATCTAATTCCTTCGAATGACGTGTGATCGTTTTACCGTTATTCACGAAGTTCATTGAATCGAAACAGAGCCTCATTTGTAATTTAAATCAAAAGATAACGTTCGAAACGTTAAGATCGTTTTCTTTTTTTTCTCTCTCTCCTTTTTTTTCATTTTTTTATTGAGTACAATCGTTTATACTTAAGTAGTTTGTTGCGAAATAATTGAAATGTTGTTATTAAAAATGTGCGATAAATATTAATTTATTTTTTAACGATCTTGTATAAAAAAGAAAAAAAAAGAAACAGTGATAATTAATAGGATATTAACCGATCGACTTTTTAATAGTGGAGTTTATGAAGGGAATAAAAGAAATGTAACAATAGGAAAATTGTTACGTTATTGTGGATCAACGAATTCAGAGAAGAAGAAGAAGAAGGAGAAGAGGATAATTGTGCAATAAACTTTCACTGGACGTACACGAAGCCGGAGCTGCATCGATCCCGCAAGATGTAACACGCGCGGCCGGATGTACAATCGCGACCAACGAATCGTATTTCTTTACTGTACGTTTAACATTTCTAAAAATATTTCTAATTTTTTAATTTTCTAATTTTTATTTTTTATTTTTTTTTCGTCCATGAAAGTTTGATCACTTTAAGAGTCAAATAAAGAGTTCCTAAAATTTGAATACGATTCGACTAAAATTGGGATTTTAAACCATCGATCGATATGATTCATAGATCTTCCTTTATCGAATAATTTAATTTACATCGAAATTTGTACCGTTGAAAAAGTTTTGATATTCGTCGATTAGTAATAAATTCTAGGTATAATTATAATTATACTTTCTTCTTATGAAAATAATTAATTGTAGATTAAAGAGATAAATGTTAATTAATTTACCTGTTCCAGACATGAGTCCGTCTCTGAAGAGTAGGTACTCCATAGCAGTAGCCCAATTAAGTGGAGTGGTGTCAGTGTCGTTTATCGTGAAAGTCAATGTGTAGGCGACGTGATTGTGCAAATTCTTGCCAACTCCGGGAAGATTATGAATTACGGGTACACCGACGGCATTCAGTTCATCTCGTGGCCCAATGCCACTGTTTAGAAGTATCTGAGGTGAGTTAACGGCACCTTCACAAGACAATTTCAAACGATCGGCTTATATAAACGTCAATGCGAATAGAAGTAGAAATTGTAAAAATACGATATAATGACGGATGATAATAATTATATGATATAATGAAATAAAATTAAATTGTTTTTTTCTTTTTTTCTCTTCTTTTTCTTTTTTCTCTCTCTCTTTTTCTCTTTTCTTTTTTTTTTTTTTTTTTTTAAACAAATACCTAAATATAAGGATATAATTATGCTGTAACAATGCGGTTTTGTATTTTTACATCGAACTATAATTTAGATCTTGAAGGACGTCTTGATTATAAGTTTTGCCGTTAATATAATGTAATCATAGCGAGAAACACTTAATTAATGTCTTTCGAAAAATATAGGGTTGTTAACACGAGATCTCTTCAAAGACATTCAACGTTATCTCGTTCCAAGATTAGTAAGAGAGATTGTTACCTCCGCTTATAACAACTTCCTTCGCGACTGATACTCGATTTAACTTTCCATCGTGAACGAATTCCACGCCAACTGCCCTCTTATTATTGTCAAAGAGAATCTTTGTTGCTGTTGAGTTCAACATGATGTGAAGATTTGGACGATTCCTAGCGGGACGAAGGAAGGCTCGAGCCGTGGAAAGTCGAGACCCGTTTCTCGAGGTCGTTTGTGCTATAGCGAATCCGGTGTGTATTCGTCCGTTCAAATCCACCGTGTCGTATCCTATCGAAAAAAGTATACTTTTGATTTCGTTAGTTTTGCCAAACGAACAGAAAAACGTTACTAAGCGTCGATCTGTCTGTATCTAATTTTTCCTTTTGTTAAATTTTTATTAATGTTATAGAAGAAATGATCAAGAGAAATTGTTGGACATATCGAACAATATCAACTAGAAATATAAGATAAAAATTACTACTTTCGTTATCTTTTTTATTGATTGTCAAGGACAATCGATAATCTCACTATCAATAATAACCAAGTTCTTTCCCAGCTTCGAGAAGGGCGTAGCTCAAAGGAGGATGATAATGGAATTGCGTAACAGTGAGTGGTCCTCCAACTCCGTGATAACCGATATCCATGTTATAGACTTGAAGATTATCCTCGCTTTTTATGAAGTATGGTAGGACATCCTGATAAGACCAACCAATGTTACCCATCATGGCCCAATCGTCGTAGTCCTTTCTGGAGCCTCTCATGTAGGTCATTCCGTTCATAACGCTAGTACCTCCGAGAACCTTCGATTGTAAACAAATAGATACTAAAGTGATCAGATATATGTACATATATAAGTATAAAGAAATGTGTGTTTTTGGAAGGTCACAGGATTATTTACTTTTCCTCTTGGCCAGTAACATTTTCTCTCGTCTTTATTCAAACACGCTTGATCCTCGCTCTCAGTCATATATTGCCAATCGATGTCACTTCCAAGAAAATTGAAGAAGAACGATGGAATTTGTGTACCAGTTGGTTCGTCTAAACCAGCCTCTAACAGTAATACAGAAAATCTTGGTTCCTCTGATAATCTCGCTGCCACTGCTGCTCCAGCACTACCTCCTCCTATCACCACAAAGTCGTATCTAAAAACGAAACATATATTCCCGTGCTTCTTATACTTTATTATATCGTCGACCACAGTATCTCTCATGTAATCGGTTAGGATCCTATTTCTTCATGAAACGTGAACACGAAATTGGATTTAACGAAGGATTGGATTTGTTCCAGCTGGGCGAAAGGTGATTTTCCCATGACTTTGCTAGTTGATCATCTTTGCTAGTGATCACGGAATGTTACGATCGAGTGTAATAAAACGAACACGCCCATGTCTAATCGCATATCTATAGTCAATTACATACTTTTGTATTCATTTGTATAACGTGAACGTAGAGGGGTTGATGGCAATCGTGAACTTAGAACTCATATTGCATAAAAAGCAAATCAATGATTATTTTCTCTGGCATAGAGTAAGACCATATAATCGATTATTCCAAAGCAATATTCAGTTTAGTAAAAGTGAAAACGCGTTCTATAAATTTGTTAAATCAAGGTCAATTATCTACTGTTTACGTTTCAAGTGTATCGTCAATGATAGACGCATGAATATTTCCACTTTCATTTTTCACATTCATATTTATAAAGAACCTTACGAAAAGCTGATGCCATATTCTGTATTACATTACTCGTTCGATGCACCATCTCGACGTGATGTAAGAAGAAGAGGTTCACTCATCTAGACAATACCCTGAAGCATATCTTAAGAGTACACAAACGAAAGAATTTCATGGCTGCGTGTGCATGGGTGCTTACTTCCGAGAGATCGAGAAAAAAGAAAAAGAAAGACAGGGAGACAAAGAAGGAAATAGGGAGAAAAAAGAGATAGAGATAGAGATAGAGATAGAGATAGAGATAGAGATAGAGACAGAGCAGAGACAGAGAGAAAGAGAGAAAGAGAGAGAAAGATAGAGAGAGAGAGAGAGAGAGAGAGAGGGAGAGAAAGAGAGAGAGAGAGGGAAAGAGAGAGAAAGAGAGAGAAAGAGAGAGAAAGAGAGAGGTTGCTGTCTCGTTAAAAGAAAATTTCCACAGCTAGTATTACGTGAACAGTGCCAGGTGACAATTAACTTCATCTTCGTTGGGAGATCGCAGAAGCGTCCTTCGTTTTCCTTTCTCGAGATTTTTCGAAAGAACAAGATATGGTGAGAGCCCCTTGGTATAATCGAAAAATGATTTGCAAGTGTCTTTTTTATATCTACGTAAGTACATAGTATACTTTGAAGAGAAGTGAGATAGTTAACTCGTGTACATAATATAACCTTCCTTTAACGAGTTATTTCGTTATCGGCTGGCCATCAAAGAAAACGATGAACTCTTAGATGAGTAACGTTCTTTCGTTTGTCCTTGACTCATATCTTAGGTAGTAATTACGTTTAACGGACCACAGCAATCGGCTTACCTCATGTTTACGTTTTTCGGAGGTATAGGCCTATTACAGGGATCTTCAAGGTCGCATTGACTTCGAAGGAACACTTCAAGGAGACCCATGAACAACATAAACGATGGTCCACCACAAGTGGAGGCCAATGTTGGCCCAGTGGCCGTGGTCAAAGGGCAATTACAGCTCATCTGTAATGTTATTACAATTTTTATCGAATTATTTATTGATTGATACTCTTGTTAGATTTTGTTTAGATTAGAAATTAATGATCAGCACACACACAGAGAGAGAGAGAGAGAGAGAGAGAGAGAGAGAGAGAGAGAGAGAGAGAGAGAGAGAGAGAGAGAGAGAGAGAGAAAGAGATAGGGAGAATTTGGAGTGATAATAATTGATTGCACTCACAAGGGAAACGTCATTTAATCGCCAATTAAATACTAGATAGTCCGTAATTAATGCTCCGAGGTATTCCTAATTGTAATTGCAATCGATTAAATGCCATTCGTCCATTGTCGAAAGAGTGATAAAGTATGGTGGAGTTTTTGAAGTTTAAATATGTTTAATATTGACAGTGAGAAAGTAATTGATCCGTTGGGGTATTTTCTCATATCGAATACATTCAAAATGAATTTGGAAATTAGAAATATCTTTCGTTTATATTTACCAATTGTCTCGTATCAATGTTTCATGCTCATTGAGTTAATTCGTTGATTTTTTAGATATTTCTTACGTAGGAAACATATTTTAATTCATAATAAGTCAAATTTAGCACATAATCATCGTGTTCGTAATAAAACTGAATATATATATATATAAGAGGAGTATGAAACAAAAGTAAAGTGAGAGCGTATTTTATACGTGCCTTTTCTATGTGCACCACGTAATGACTGTGCATAATAGCCACGTAAACAAAAAAGAAAAAAAAAAGAATACAGAGAACTGCAAAGGTGTAAACTCATTCAAAGAGACTTTATCACGTAAATCTTTATGTTCTTACTTGTATACGGAAACACGTACCACTACTCTTTTCTTAACACTTACAAACAAGGAAAAAGTTTCGTCAGGGTGCGTCTGGGATAAGATTAACTCTCGTTTAGAAACTTTTCTCTTTCATCGACTGAAATTCATTGATTCGTATCAAAAATAAATGATCCAACGAAATTTCTTCCTCCTTTATCTTTTTTGTTTTTCTATTCTTTTTTATAGTTTTGTTTTTCGACGATCTCGTGAAATTAGAACGAGATCCCCGTAACGGGAAGCTTTCTCGTACGGTGAAGAATTGAAGGGGAAACTCTGATCCTGTATTCTCTTCGTTGTGTAACATTTTTACAACAAGCCGAGTTTCCTCTTCCTACAATTCTCATTGTCAGATATTCTGATACATCCTGGGCCTCCGTACTCCGTTTCGTCTGTTTTAATTGAATTCTATCGGAAACGAATCGATACGTTCTAATTTTCTCTATTGTTCCCATCTATTTAGAGATTAAAAATATGTGGACAAAAACTTTTTCTTTTAAAAGAACATTTTTTCCTAATTGTTTACCATCACGATCGACAATTTACATATCAAGTAAGGCTTCGACGTAATGCATATATGTCTTTTTCTTTTTACACAAGACCGTTACGTTCACTGACCGAGAACTGCATCGAGTCTCTTACCATCGATTACGAAAGTCACGCATTTTTGCAGCTTCTTTTAAATACACATATATATTTTCTCGTTCGAGTATATTTTCCGTTATGTTTTCTTTTGTTTTGGTTACCTTTTTATCTTTCCTTTTTTTCCCTCTTTACATTAAACACTCAGATAATTACCGGGTATATGCGTTTTGTTGCACACGCTACGTGAAAATGACGAAACACATACAATTATATGAATTTGACGTTCTCGAGTTAGGATTTTTGTAGTCGATATTCAATGATTAGGATATTATGCATGAAGTGGAAGAAAAAAAGAAAATAAAGCTTGTTTTGCCAAATCAACCATCAAATTCATTATAATATATTTTAATGTTTTGCATATTTTATACTATGCATATGTAGAAGTTTTCAATGATTTAACATAAAAATGCATCTTGCGTCTCGTTATTGTAAACGATCGTATAATTTGTACTCTTCGGTTTTATGAATTTGAAAAAATAGTTTCTCATTGTGAAGAATAATAATATACGCGTACGATTATGGGTAACAATAAATCGGTACGATGTTTCACACTTTTTTCTTCAATGAATTTTGTAGTTGTTAAGATTTATATGGACATAAAAAATGATGAAGTACCGTGGTGAAGCATAACAAAGAGGTATAACAAATAGTTTTTCTTCTGAAAAAACTATTTTCGTTGTAGTATTAGTAAGTGTATGTGCAACAGTATATCTATATATATATATATATATATATATATATATACATACACAATATACTTATATATATACTTATTTGTATATATATATGTCAGAGATTGAGAAATTACTTTGGTTACAGCAAGTTTTCTACGATCTAACATAAGAACGCATCTTGTGTCTCTTTAATATACGATCGTATAACTTTTATTCATTGGTTTCGTGGATTGGAAAATGGATAAAAGAGAAGACACATTTTTTTCTTTTTTCAGACAATTAATTCATTTTAATAAATTTGAATTAATGATTATAACACGAAGAACGAAAATACTGTTTTCTACGAGGAGAATGTAAATAGTTGAAAATATTTCAAGGGAAAGGTGTGTTGACCCTCCTGTTAATGCCAAGGTGTGCAATGGAATTGAGTAATAATTAGTAAGATTAGATACACCTGCTGTTTGATATTGACTCGTTTACCTTCTTCGGTCCAATTAACGCTACAAGTTATTGATATCATTAAAAATTGCCTTTGTAAATATTAAAATATCTCTCAGTTTGCAATCGAAAGTCGAACCAGTAAACAGGATCCTGGATGGCAGCTTTGAATACAATTTTTTATTTGTTATAAGTATAATATACATATATGCATATGTGTGTCTCTCTCTCTCTCTCTCTCTCTCTCTCTCTCTCTCTCTCTCTCTCTCTCTGTATATATATATATATATATATATATATATATATATATACATATATATATTTATTTTGAATGAATAGACAATAGAGCGAAAGATAAATGTATAAAAAAGGATTGGCTCACCTTTAAGCCGTTTTAGACTTGTTTCGTATCGGCTATCTAAAGGCCGATATTTAAACGAGTTTACACACACACACACTTAAGACCTTTGATTTGGAACGATGTATGTACCCTTTCAGTGACACTATCGGATTGAACAAAATCGTGGCTTACAGTGGCACGATCAAGAACCGACTAGGCCGGTACCATTCCCATCGCGCTTGTAATATTCGACAACTTCCACCTCCTTTCGGCCTTCCCTTCTGCTTCCAATCCATGGAAGCGTTTCCAGAGACTGCGAATGGAAGGTATGATAGTTCTATCCTTTACAAACTTGTTACGTGGACGGAATTTCATTTGTTGCGTTGTAGTTTTACAAGTTTTTGTTTTGTTTTGTTTTCTTTCTTTCTTTTTTTCTTTCTTTTTTTTTAATCAAATATATCGATTCTAGATACACAATTTAAAGTTTTATAAACTTGTTTATCTTATAATTTATTACTTAACATTTTTAGATCCTGATCGAAAATATTCCTGATCATAAACATTTATGATCGATGTGGAAATATTTTTATCGATGACATAATTTGCAAATATCGATTTTTCTATATGTCATTAGCAACAGTTGCGCGCGCGCGTGCACATACATACACATACATTCGAATGTTCGTTCATACATACATACTCATTTTTTTTTAATTTTATCTTTCATACTAATACCGACAATATCGTTCTTTCCACGATCCTGCTCGGAAATAGCTTAACATTAACTTTTGATAACAGAAACGTGTTAAAAAAAAATTTTGATGTCAATACGTATATAGACGAGAATCATATGATTTTCTAGTTGAAATATTCAATATGCTCCGAAATCTTTTTTCGACGACTCGACGGTTTAGCATACTTTTACTTTTGGCTTGAGGCAATAATACGATACGGAGAAAGATCCGCGCTTGAAACATAAATGGACATTTACAAGCCAAATTTACATTACATAAACATAAAGGAAATGTTTCGATCGATATAAAAAAATTTATAATTGCACGATCGAATCATTAATATCGATCAAATCGATATATATATATATATATATATATATATATATATATATATTCGATAACGTAGAACAATCCTGTTAATAATCTAAAACTTTGATTACTCTAAAATAAGTATATAATTCAAGTTAAAATTCTAACTTATTGTAAAACATTATAATACAGACAAAAAATAACACTTTTCGTCTTTCAATTATTTAATACTTGTATAATACGACGCGATGTAATATAATAACATAATATAGTACACAGCCTGATAGTGAGAAAAAAAGCGATAACGAGTTAAGCCTAAAGTTTCTAAAATGTTACGTAAAAAGTATATTAGATGGTATACTTTCATTAAAAAAAAGAAAAAAAAAAAAAAAAAGAAAAAAAAATAAATAAAAAAGAAATTAAAAAAAAATAAAAAGAAAGAGATAAAGTCAAAAGATTAAAGTCGGCTTAAATCTTAAAAAATAAAAGAGGTCGATTAAACTACGTCATTAACGTCTTGTCACGAAACAAAAATTGTTCTTTTCGCAAAAGGTACGGAAATAAATTACGATCAAGAGGCAAGTAAGAAATATATAGCTCATAGCCATCCTTGGATCTCTTCTAACGATCGCCCGTAATTAAGGTAAAGAAAACTAAAAATAACGAATTGTTATCGTATCTTTATCGAATCTTCAATAATACGATAATACGAGAAGATCGGCGCTTTGTAGGTATTTTAACGTTTGCCGCAAGGAAACGCAGGAAGATATACGTTTATTAAATAAAATCAATGGAACAATCATTGTCGGATAAGAAATAATTATCCCTTCCATTAAGATTAAAAATATTGTTTCCTTTTATAAAAAAAGAAAAATAAAAAAAGAAGAAGAAGAAGAAAAAAATCTCACAGACAAATTTTCCCTGCAGCTAAACGAAAATATATACATATATAGTATATACATATAAATATAGTATATAGATATACTATATGAGATTTAAATTAAAAAATATAAAGAACAACAATATAAACCTGAATGAAGATCGTTTAGATTAGTACAAAAAGTAGAAATTAAGTATTTATAATCATTCGAAATAGAAAATTCGAAATCTCGTTTTGCAATCAATGGTAAAAATAAAAAAAGGCATTTAAAAATTTCAATATATGTTAAATAAAATCACATATGAGGATTGATAGTGACGGGCGTTCATCAGACAGTTGACGTCGATTATTACATCCTTTACGTAATGATCATACGTCTAATTCTTATTCGATCGAACATCCTAGACATGAATATTTATTCTACTTTCTTAATTCGTAGCTGTAATAATCCCGCTAAAACGCTCGTGAAACCGGCGTTATAGTCGAGCGTAACTTCGGTATAAATATATTCTTCTCGATGATCTTGAAACTTGTCGGCCTCGTCCGGTCCGGATACTAAAGCACCGTAAAGTATTTGAGGATTTGGTTCTTGTCTATCGAATTCTGGCCACCCGCAAGGGGCAGGTTTATTTGGACAAGAGGATGCTGCATGATGTGGTTGTGTAGGTGGATTATATCCATATCCAACGACATAACTTCTTCCTAATTCATTACAAAAATTAATAAATTAATTAATAACATTATTTTCTTATTAAATTATTCTTAATACAATAATATTCTCTCTTTACATCGTTTTATATAAGATAATATTTAAAATATTTTCTTTTTTCTTTTCTTTTTTTTTATTCTGTTTTGCTTTGTCTTTCTTCTCTTTTTCCATTTTTTTTTTCTTTATATCAATATTATTTTTCGATATAGTTTGCGACAATTTAATGAATAACGTAATATCATTCAACTAAACCATTTTACCTTCATCACCTAGCATATATGAGATCTGCTGCGTTGCAAATTCACGATATTCCTGGGGATCACCGATATTGGGATAATCAGCAGCTTGCAGACAAACAAATGCCACATTTGCAGCATGACAAAGAGTACCGAATTTGTCGATGTACAATAGTCCTTTAGGCGTGCGCTTTTGTTGTCGAACGGAAAAATCACAGAAAGCACACGCGGCGTTTTGATATTCCGGTTGACCTGTCAATTGTGCCAGCAGAACCTATAAAACGAAATGGCTGTTAATCTGGAGAATTGATCGTTTTATTAATATAAATCGAATTTGTTTATTTTTTTTTATAAAATTACGTATATATTTTGAAAATTATCGATTTATATATATACACAAACACACATGTATATTCAGTTAGTTCTTATATATACATTTTCTATATATATACATTTTCTTTTTACATATTTTTCTTTTTACATATTTTTCTTTTTACATATTTTTCTTTTTACCTGAACTCCGGCAACCTTTTTATTATAAAAGAACTCGTTTGGTCTTTCCTTAAGATGAAAATGTTGATAATGATGCTCGGCATCCTCAAGGTATCTCGAATCGTTAGTTGCTTTGAAGAGCCAAGCAGCAGCCCAAGCTAGCTCGTCTCCGTAATCAGTGCTTTCGTAATATTGCGCTGCTCCACGAATTGCACTGTGATAAAGACCACGGTATTTATTAGCAAAATTGTAAAGCTCCTTGGCATGTTTGAGACAGCGTTCGCTATAATTTGGATCGACGTTCTTGAATACAATACTGGATGCTGCGAGTGCTGCTGCAGTTTCACCGGCTAAATCAGAACCTTGATAAAAAAAAATATAATATAATTATTTCAACGATATTTTTTTTTCTTTATTTATGATGGAATTTTAATTAGAAATTATTTACTATATCGAATGAGAATTATAACGCGATACGTCGATATGACGAGATATTGGAAGCGAGTAAATAATATGAACTACTTTTATCGATTCGATGAATATGTTGTACGTCGCATACATCTATGCTTCTAATATGGAAATAATAAATGTAATGACTCGTAAAATATATATACGAGGAATCCAATTATATGGCGATTATGATAGAGAATACATAATTAGGAAAATTTACTTTCAGGTGGGTGAGGAATGAGGTCAAGGATAGTTATAGAAGTAAATTTTTAATTGAAGAGGGTAGCAAAATTCGTTTTTAATTAGTTCGAAATAGATTTACCAGGATGATCAGGATCGATCTTGTAAGCTGGCCTTGTTGTATTCAATTCTTCCGGTCTTCCCCAATACGTATGATCGACGGAAAAATCACCAACTTGTCCGTAAAAGACGAACTCGCTTACGTGACATTTGATAAAGTAGTCGGTAGCCCATTTAATGGCTTTACGAATTTCATCGAGTTGTCCGGCCTCAATATAAGCTTCCGGCCAGCTAACAGCTCCCCATGCTAAAAGTGTTGTCGTTGATGCCATGGTGAAACCAAATTTTACGAAGTCACCGGCTGTCGGATATACAAAAAAAGATAGATGATAAGATAGGTTTGTCAAAATTATGTCACACTGATAGACATTAGTAAATAAGAAATTTAAGAAAAGAATATCTCTTTGAGTTGATATCTATAACTTTCCACATTTTTTCTTTCTTTTTTCTTTTTTTTTTCTTTTTTCTTTTTTTACTTTTACGTCAACGCGATAAAAAATTGTATCCTTCCGATAGGATCGAAACTTTTCATTGATAAAAATTCCTGAAACATTCTTAACACTTTGTTATTCGTTATCATCCTACACGTTGCCCTATCTTGTCTTTTAACTGACGTATACCGTGCACAATCGTTCACGTGTTTCCTCTCGAAATATATTCTTTATCAAAGCAGTTCTCTTTCATAATATTTGTTGAACGCCGATACATGACATACGACCCATTAATTCGCCGAAACGTCTCCTTATCTACTTGAGTCTGACAATGAGAGAAAGAGAAAGAGAAAGATCAAAGGAACGAGAGAAACGTAGTTACTTACGTACGAGAAGACTCGCACCGAAGATACGTAACGAGCTAAAAGCGATAATTGAATTCCTCTTAATCGCACGTTTCCTCTAATATATCAACTCGAAGAAACTCGAGCTTTTCTTAATTTCGTATATTAAGATAGTATAATAGTAAAAGTAGAATTTAAAAATTGGATCACCAACGATAATGTTATTATGTTAAAACTCACCGTCATAATAACCACCCGTAAGATCTTCGCCATTGATTCCGCGATCACTCAATGCGGAATCACCTCTCCACGATATTCTGTTGTTTTCCGGAAGTTTACCGGATCGTTGCGCTTCGTAGAACAATAGAGAGAGCTCTAGAACTCGAGCATAATCTCCCTCACCTTCTTCGATTGGCTTCACGGAGGTCGCTGAGGTGGCGCTTATCTTCATAATCGAGGCCACGGATGTTATCGTTAAAGCCTGTCAATTTTACAATTTTTTATTATATGAGATCGAACCCTCTTTGGGGTATGTATACAAACGTTTTATTGCTTTAAACAATGTAGAATTTTTATTGAGACATAAATGAGAGAATTATTATATACAATAGAATTACCGTGTTCAAATGTCTTTAATTACATGTAAATAATTAATATTATTTATTTAATTATCGTTATTATTAATCATCCATCTCATTGGTTTAATATATAAATATACAAGTTTCATTTTGTTTTCGTTAAAAAATTCTCATCTCAAGAGAGAAACATTCGCGAGTGTTTCGTTAAAATTTGATTTTCTGTACGCGCATTGGAAGATTCTTTCTCGTCACATATCGGTACCTCAAGGAAAGAGAAAGAAAAAGAATAGAAAAAAAGAAAAAGTACTACATGAGTTTACAATAAGGACGGTATTTGCGGAGGGTGTTGGCGTTTGTCATACAGATATACTATGTGGTCGGCGAACTCGAAGAATTTCTTAGAAGAGGTAAACGTGCGTGAGAGAGCTGCACGAGAAATATAGACGGATCTCACCTACGTTTTCAACATACAATTTATACATAAATTTCTTTTTTTCTTTATATTACGTTTCATTAGAATTTTTCTATTGATAGAAATATTTCTGACATTTGTCTTTGTGCGTATGTGTTTTACAAATTCGTACCTTATATCCTTGATTTTCAATCAATCGTATCGACATATAGAAATAAGCAAGGCAAAAGTTTCAGCATGAAATTAATGGGCGGCCACGTGCGAAAAATAAAGACGGAAAGAGAAAGAGAGAAAAAGAGAGAGAGAGAGAGAAAAAGAGAGAGAGAGAGAATGAGATGGGGACCGGAAGTCGCCGTCTCATTCCCACTTCCTTTCGTGGTTAACACACAGTCAAAGATTAATAATATTTGATTATGTATAAACCACATATGAGTAAATATTTGGGTAACCGAACTAATTATGTGATTGAGATATTACACATTATGTGTTTTATTCGATGGTAATAATGTTTATATATACTAATATATATATATATATATATATATATATATATATATATATATGTATAATATCTATAATGTATATATATGTATATATATATATATATATATATATATATATATATATCTATAATATCTATAATGTATATATATATATATATATATATTTATATATATATATTTATATATATATATATACACATTAGTACGGATGAGATGAAGTCGAAGGATGTGACGTAAGATGGCAGGAAACACGTCAACGTACGTCATCAAAGAAAGAATCTACCAAAGAGTAATTGCTAATCTCATTTCGAAATCGCCTTGAGGGAAGAAAACTCACCGTGGCGCACGCGGAGATAACGTTGATCTTCATTCTCTATCTCTCTCTCTCTATCTCTATCTCTTTCTCTCTCTCTCTCTCTTGGTCTCTCCTTCACTGTATCCTTTCGTACGACCTCCTCGTTCTTACTACATTCGAATAAATCTCCGCATAATCGCTTCTATTTCTTGACGTCAGTTCCATTCGGCATAGCGTATCCTTCCGAAGTCAACGATCATCTTCTTCGAGCTTTTTCTTCTTTTTTTCTCAGTAAGTAGATACACTAGGGCAGGACTAGAAGTTATTAGCACGCTCTAATCGCGCATTTGTCGTATCTATTTGAGAAAATGTAAGAGAACCAATTGAATCATCGATTATCAAATGCATGCCAAAATTCATTGAGTATGTATGTATGTATGTATGTATGTATGTGTGTATGTATATATGTATGTATGTATGTATGTATGTATGTATGTATGTATGTATGTATGTAGTACACCTATTAGGGGTAAATAATAATAATCGTTCTCGAGGATATATAATCTTGTTGGAGATATTGTTGCGTGACTTTTCACGAAATCGAACTACGAAGGTTGTCTCTCGAGTTGTACTATTTATATACAGTAACTGAGCACAATAATAAGTTCGAGTTTCCCTCTCTCCCTGTTACTCTTTTTTTCTTTCTTTCTTATATTAGTCTGCCTGTCTGTCTATCTGTCTTTCTCTCTCTCTCTCTCTTTCTCTCTTTTCTTACTACAACATTATATTATTCCCCTTTCTATCATCACTTTACGATAAATTTGCCCTTAACTTTTTACCACTCGGTCTTGCCTATCTAGCTTCGAGGAATACGTTGTATATTCTCTCTTCTCTTTTACAGTTGTCAACATATACATTCATACATACATACGTTGCATAAGTTAATATTAAATATATCTAGAAAATATCGACAAGTATAAATAATAGTTTTCATTGAATATATACATATGTCTTTGCTATTCTACTTGTCTATCGGGCTCGCATGTACTATCGTCAAACGTTGGATCGGGAAAACCCATTAATGATCGACATGTTCCAAGTATCGATGAAGTTTTGTGTACTCGTTCGTCAGTATACGATAGGAAGGAAGAAACTAATTATTATTCGATTGATTTATGAATTGACTTTTACCATTCAAATAATTTCCATGTAATGGATATATTCAAGAAGGAAAAAGGAAAAGAATTTATCATACGAGGGATAAAGTAGAGCAAAGGATGATCGTCCGTCGAGGAACGAACTTGCGCGTACGATGACCCACGTTCGAAATAATTACTATCGTTCTCGAGCGTATTCCAGCGTCAATAGCAATTATTGTCGGACAAGTTTATTTGTTTGTTTGTTTATTTTCTTTTCTCAGAAGATTGACGATCCTATTAATATAAATTAATATTTATGGAGCTCGTTGTTTTTCTATTATTTTTTTTTTTTTCGTTCACTTCACTTTTTACACTTTACACTTTTCCACCTGGATCCTCCTTGAGGTGAGAGAAAAAAAGAGACAGAGACAGAAAGGGAGAGAGAGAGAGAGAGAGGGAGAGAAAGAGAGAGGAAGAAAGAGATAAACAATGAAAGAGAGAAAACAAAAGAGAAAGAGAAAGAGAGAGAGAGAGAGAGAGAGAGAAAAAAAAGAGAAAGCTAATTCTGACTTTCGTAAGTTTTGTGATAAAAAAAGAAAATTAGATTCGTACGATACGATGCTTCTCGTCGTTCTTTCGCTCGTTCGTTCTTCTTGGTCGTTATTAGTCATCGAATCGAACGATTTGCATGCATGAAGCGTACTCGTCTCTTTGCCGCGTCTTCATCGACGATACGACCTTATGTTGTAGCAGGTAAGAACTTCTTCTCCTTGAAAGAAGATGAAAATCGTTGGCAAACGTTTCTATTATTGATCAGCGAATCCGAGTAAATCATCGATTTTGACTTAGCGAGTACTCTGATTGACTGAGTGACTTACTGACTGACTACCAGCGCGAGTGGACGACCATCGTACTCGTCGCTGAAGGATGTGGAAGTGGGGACGAGTGTTCGGGAGAAGGAGAGGAGAGAACTCGCTATGTAAAAGCTGACTTTTCGTACGAGAAAATATTTCATATACATATATATATGTGTGTATATATATATATATGTATATATATATATGTGTATATATATATATACACATACACACACATACAATGATTTAATTGTTTAAAATAGATTTCCGAATTATTTTCAAAGAGATGTCTTTTTTATTCTTTTTATACATCTAATCTCGCGTTATTATAAGGACACGATAATGATCAGAAAAATAATGTTAAATTTGATGTATCGTGATATGTCTAATATGAATATGTAACGTTTTAAATTCATTTACTAAATTTCATACGAATTCACTTTTACGAAGGGGGAGATAATTTTGTTTCGATAATGTCTGAATCTTTTCAAAACAACGATATCAGTCTATTCTGTTTTTTTTCTTCGTTTTTTTTTTTTTTTATTTTATTTTTATATATGTTCGATTACTCGTAATTGATGGAAATAATGAAATTGAACGATCATTCTGAATGATTTTTCTTAGTTTCTTGGAAGATGAAAAAGGAAACACAGACACGCATATAATTAACGCACATTTTGTGACTCTTTTTTTTTTTAATTAAATAATCAAAAATCTTGGCGTACGTTCAACCTTGCCAAAATCTATTATATTAACATAAATAAAAGAATATTCAATAGATAGAAACTATAACATGCAAGACATGCTTCTCCATCCTAACTAAAACTAATATTCGGAGAACGATTGCTTAATACGTTTGGTTCAAGCAACGAATACAACCGAAAATTTTTGAACAACTATTGATACTGATAACTTGCGTGATCATTTATTAATTCCGACATAGGATGATTTTAATCGATCGTCAATTGTCGGAAAGATCCATCGAGACCGAAAATATCGTCGTGAGTCCTTGGTTTGCCTGGTCGAAGCGATTCGTTTGCTACGACAGATGTTTGTGCAGCGAACCAGGGACCATATTCTTCTAATTTCTTTATCCAGGCGTCTATAAATTCAAAAGAAAGAAAAAAGAATGAGGAAATGAAATAAAATGAATCATTTGGAATATTTTAAATTAATATTTAAATCAATTCAATATTCATACCGTGTACTACTTGAATAGGTCCAGCATCGCCACCATATTCGATGGGTAAAATTTCTTTGGGTATATACTCGTAAAGAGTTTCTAGTTTACTGTGCATAAAAATTCGATTCCGTATTTTTTCCTTCAGGAATGGTTTAACGAAGTTTACTATCGTGTCGACTAACGGACTGATGTTCACCACGTGTACTTGCTTCAATTTCACGGGATAAGCCTCTTGAACACAAACAAGAAATTTTTTCAGGATCGTAGGAGTGAATTTGGCGAAATGTGATGGTGTTGCGACACTTGCATCTAAAATATAAATATCACCAGCTACACCATGAATTTCTTCTTTGAGACGAATGTCTCCTATCATCATAACGAGTTTCATTAGATTTGGTACATTCGGTGTTAGTGTATCCTTCCTTATTCCACGCATTATTATTACTCTGCATCCATCCTCTGTTAAGCCTGACATTGGTGGAATATTTCTGTAAATAATTTATTTATTATTTTTCTTTTTATTCTCTTATAAAACTTCTTTCTTAGTATCACAGTTTTTAAAGTTCTTCAAAAAAATAGAAAAAAAATTTGAATACTAAATACTTCCACGAGTACGCTTACATTATATCGAGTATTTCTTTTAATTCCGGCTGTGTGACGTCACGATTGCTGAAGAACTCTGGTACGATTGCTCGCATTGTGAAATACATGTCAAGTTTCTTTTTGCATTTTTCCAAAGAAAATTTGCATCCACGGAGAAATGTCATCAACATTTGATCATCTGAGAAAAACAATGATTTATCATATATAAACAATTATTTACGATTATATGCATTATGTAAACGGGCATTAATTAGTCATCAAAGAGATACATATTTATGAGCTATTGTTTTTGTCCGTTTACGTCTGATTTTTTTGTAAGTAACTTTTTATCATCGGTACTTTTCATAGAAATTATATTAATGTATGAGTGAATATTTTACCATCGACATTAGGTAAATGTGGTTGTTTGATTAGCCATTCCTTGATGATCTTCAAATCATTGTCTCGAGTCGTTACATTTTCATTGAGTCGCACTCTAATCAATTTTGACATCTCCTCCTTTGGCTGTATTAGCAACATCTATAAATGATATATATATACATATATATGTATAGTAAATTATTATTTTTGAAATTGTAATTTATGTATATTAAAAGAGCCAGTGAAATATTATCATTAGCACCTTATTATGAGTATGTTATGACTGCGATCATTGCATAATGAATGATAATAAATGCAATGTAAATCATCCCATGAAAGCAAAATAATAATACTTTTTTCATCTTAAGGTGAGAGCTGTTGATTTAACATTAAATTTACCGAACACTTGATAGTTCATTCTTTCGTTTAAAGAAAACGACGTAAATGCAAAGTTCGATTATATAAATTATTTAAAAGTAATGTAACATTTTTTGAAAATAAAAAGAAAAAAAATTAATCGAATAAAACGAAACATAATTGCATTTCAACATGACTACGATTTTCAGCATATTCGGTTAAGCGTAATTTAACTAACATCCATTTCTTTGTTTTATCATTATGTGTAAGTGTAATATGTAATAATGGACTATAATATTACTTGCGCAAGTAGTCAATGCTTATGTGAGAAATTATGACTGACCAACAGCTTTATTGCTCAATAGAAACTTTCTCCAGACTCGTCACGGTTCATGAAATAGGAGACTTTTGCCCTATCTTTTTGTTTTTTTTTTTATAGTCTATAGAAAAATACGATAATTAATATTATTTATTTTTTTTGTTCTTCTTTTTTTTCTTTCTTTTTTATATAAATACATATACATAAATATAAAGATTTGAACTTAATCGATTGAAAACTTAATCGACAATCTTATTTTATATATATAGATACCGCATATATATAATTAGTTTTACAGTGACGTAGACGCACGATAGGAATAATTAAAATCAATAAAAAAATATATATATCACTTGTAAAATACAAGTTGTATGATAAATTAACTTCAGTTTTCCATTGATTTATTCGATTTGAAAGTGTTTTTCTAGCCTATTGAAATATTTCCATGTGAAAAGTCTAATGGACGAGTGTAAAGTTCACATTCCTAAGTGTGACACATTCATACAAGAAATAATGTTGAAAGAACATAAAAACAAAAATCGTGGTTGCCAAACCATTATCCTTAGTGAAACCTGAAATTAGGCAATGCGATAGAAAGGTATTCAGAATGCCTTTCACAGTTGCAGAGAAAATTTGCTTTACTATTTACATTCTCGAACGTATGATTACTAAATACATTTAAGATAATACCCATAGCAGTGTTTGTTCTTAAAATGACATCACAAGTATTACCACTTGAGTATTAATAAATTCAGTAATAGTCATACTCAAATCTTTCGAGAAAGAGCAATTTTTATGTTACTATTCTTACCATGAATTATAATAAAAATTAGTTGGATAATTAATTTGAAATAGATCAAATAATCTAACCGATAATATAACGATAATTAAAATCGATTATTAAATTTAACTTTCTAGAGATTATTTATTTGTAATAATTACTTACCTTGTATATGATGTATGTATGTAACGCGTGGCAACCGATATGACAGGAGCGATCGACGAAAGGATTTACTTTGAGGACGTGATCGAAAGTAATGTAAGAATTCTTACTGCTTGCTCGTCGAAGAGATGGAACACGAGCGACGGAGTGGGATAACTTAACTCTTGGACCGGTTCTCCTTTATATCGTACTATACCCCACTCTTGATTTTACTTGCGAACTCTCAGTATATGTAACCATTATGACGCCATACAATTAAAAAATATTTGATTTAATATTTATAATTTTTTCGATGTTCTGATTTATTCAATTGTCGACCGTTGTATTCCTTTTGAAGAGTTCTATAATAATACTATATATAAAAAGGAAAAAAAAAGAAAACAAAAAATTGTATGCAAAGTTATTCGAAATAATTAAATATTACTATTATGTTATACGCTTTAGAGTACTCTATCACTGATATAATAATTTATCACGTAGAAAAACAGTTTACCGATAAAAGAAGTAAAGATCGATATTCTCAATGTTATATCTTTTTTTCGTTACATACTACTACGTAAATTACAACAAAAAATGCGTATACGCTCGTCCAGATATTATTAAATTTTTAATAAGTATGAATAAAGCGTTAGAGACGTCTTTTTCAAAATTAACTCTCTTGGAAATATTTCTTTTTGCAATTGTACGATTGTACAAACAGTATCTTCTGTTCGAATGTACGTATCTTCTAATTTTGCCTACCACTTTTCTTACCATTCTTCTAATCATATTATCATATCATATATTAATTATATTATCATGGAATTATTTAAATTATTTCAAATGAATATTGGGAAACTACGAATCTCTCGTGCTTTTAATTAATACGTTTTTCTCATAATTCTATTACATCATTACAAGTAAACAAACAAGGAAAATCTATTAATGAAATTTTCGCTATTATGTTTTAAATCAAAATGTTGCATCTAGAATATTCTTACAGGAGAAAAGTTTAACATGTAATTTGATCGAATATGTTGAAACATGATATTTTAATATTTGTTATTAATTATTCCTAATAATTAATAACCTAATAAATAAATAAAATTATTAATAATTATTTATAGTATCAGCTTGCAAGACTAGATATTATTTACGTAGTTTGAAACTTACTCTTTTTAAAAAAGTTCATTTTATTCTCTCGTTTCACTTGTTTCCCATTAAACATAAGATTTCCAAGAAAGTTTTTTTACTTTCAAATAAGTCAAGTAATGTATTTTTTTCTTTGTAATTAATTACATTTAAATGTTTGATTCATACGATGGGATAAGAAAGAGAAAGAGAGAGAGAGAGAGAGAGAGAGAGAGAGAGAGAAAGAGAGAGAGAAAGAGAGAGAGAAAGAGAGAGAGAAAGAGAGAGAGAGAGAAAATAATTCGCACAATTCGTTTTACTTTCTTTCAATAAAATCATTCGCGACCGGGGATCTAGGAAAAGGGTTGCGTTAACTAAATATGATGAAAGTTATTCACTTGTGTAGAGAAGCGTACAATCGTAATAAGCGATTATGAAATCGTATGAAATTGCTTTTAAAGTATAATAAAAAGAAAAAAAAAGTATTGTGTTATCGATGTTTATTTGGTTTCATACATGGAACTTTTGGACGAATTATTGTAACGCTTCGAAGCTTCTCTTTAACATTCGATTGCAATCAGTTACAACGATGACGAAGACATATTATGAAAGCAATTAATTTATTTGCTTAATTTCCACACATATAAATGATCGTTCAAAATCATTCATAGTTTCTACAGATTGATAACAATTTTCTTTTTCTTTTTTTAGATTTCTTCTTGTTTCCTTTTCGATCGAAAAAAGAAAGTATATGTCGAAATCTATTCGGCAAGATCAGAAACTTTAGAAATGAGGAAAGGATCAGTTTTATGATACATTAAGAGTCATCAAAACGATCAAGGACGTCAATGTACCAAGAAACATGTTTATTTTGTTCAATATGATATTCGATCCACTTGACACAATGATTCTTTCTACCAAAGTTTCGTTTAAAAATCTGTTTTTATCCTAAAAAATAAAAGAAAAAGTAATACAGATGATATATCTGTAGAAAAAAAAAATTGTTTAATCATTCCTATCGCAATCAATAATATCAGATTATTGTCCTACCAATTTTGTTTCAGAGGTTTTGTTGACATTTTCTAAGATTTGTGAATCATTCGTATCTCGAACATTTCTAATTGATATATCATAAAAATGTTTATCTGGATTACTACAATCTTGATCCTGACAGGAATAAGTTATAACGCTTTTGATAATATCTGGTAGATCTTCGATCATACGTATACGGTAAAGAATCGAAGCTTTTGGTCCATCAGCAAAGAAGGACACACGCTTGATATCCTCCGAACATAATTCTGTCACGATTACGAGCGTATCGGATGGAGAAATCTTTGATTAAATGGAGAAAAAAAGGATGTTAGTTTTTTCTTTTTTTTTCCGTTCTCTTTAGGCAAACATTTATTTTTAAATATTGACAAGGAAAAAAGAAGTTAACCTCGTGACGTAAGAGATCTATCACAGAAGCAAGCTCATTTTCCGGGATTACGAGTACCAGCATGTAGCCTTTGTCATCTGAAATTATTTTCAGATTTTTTATTGTGCCATCGACCAAGTCAATGTAGCTTGTTCGTAAATGCGAAGATTCTTGAAAAATAAGCTCGTCATCCGTTCCATTGGTCGATGATCCGTTCAGGCAATCAATCATCGCTCGAAAAAAGGCAATTCTAATCTTGCTAAAAAAATCGAACACATCCCAGATATCACCATAACTCGAAATATCTTCTTTTTGATAATTCCTTTGTAAATCCGAATTATTTTCTTTTTCATATGAATCCATAGAGTCATGGAACGTATCATTCTGTTCCAAATCACGCTTATGAATTCTTTCTTTCGTGCTGTTTTTATTTGATTCACTTTCTTTTATTATCTCGATGTTTCCTTCGACATCGGATACGAAAGGAATAGAGAAATTTATAGCTGATAGAACACCTAAATTATGATTGTGATGACACATTTAACGATAATAAATATGTCCGAGTATATATATATATATATATAAATGTGTATATATGTATATATATATATGTATATATGTATATATATAAAACTTACTTGTCGTCATTTCTTTAACTCGATGAGCCCAAGTTAATAATTCAGATATTCGCGAACGTAATGTTTTCTTACATTCACATTCGTCCTCCTTTTTACCAGGGAAAAGAAATTCATTTAATTCTATTTTCATCGGTCCGTTATCTTCTTGATGGTCAACCTAATAAAATTTAAAAAAAGATTATTACTCGTACAATGTTACCTCGTTGACATTTTTATACCTGAAAGTATCCATGAACTGGAAATGAGTAAGTTCTCTCAAAATTATTCCAAACCTCTTCTCTTCTTTGCTTAGCCGTGTCAACGAGTATCAAGATAACGTTTCTTAAATGAGAAGAAGCAATGTTTGAGTTATGTTTCATAAAACTAGCGTTGTGTTTAGTCGTCAAGAGTTCTTCCGAGTTTTTTAAAGTTGTCTCGAATCTTTTTCTACGTGGAATTTCCTTTGCGTGTTTCATAGTCATTTTTTCGTCAGACTTTGTCTCCAGTTTAACAACATGCATTTTATCGTTCAATATTCTTCCGTAAGAAACATTTTTAATGGAATTTAATGATTCTGGTATTGTCAACAAGGATGGAATACCTATTGAAAGATTTATTTATATTAAATCTTTTTTTTTTATCGAAAATCAAATTTACCTGAACGGCCAATCAAAAAGCAACTGGATTGAGAGAAGATCGTAAAAATTCTAATTAAAGAAATTAACAATAAACTGACTCTAAACATTTTAGTTTACGAACGATCACGTTTCTTGAAGTTTCATATAATTCGTAGCCTTTTTTTCGAAGGACAACTGAAAAAACAACGCTAAAATAAATCAATTCTAACAGCAATGAACAAATGAATTCGATATAACATTATTTTGTTTCGTTTCTTTTTTTTTTCGTAAAGAACGATATTGCATTTTCGATGGGTCGTTCGATTGAAAATCGATTTTTATTGGATATTGAGTACATTCAATTAACGAGATTATTCTTTGTATTAAATTACATTCAACGGGATTAGGTGTGTTCTAACGAAGTATTGGAGGACCGGAAAGTAATATCGTTTTTTTAAATTAAATTCAAATGAATAAATTTTTATTGTAACAAGTTTTTATTTTTAATCACAATCAAATATCGACATGCGCAGAAACGACATTACTTTCCGGTCCACCTAATAAATACAATTAACGATTTGTCATTGAACAGCTGGTTGGCTGCCTAGCTTCGTACTAGTACATTAACCTAAATAATAAAGGATTTCTAACTGTGGTCACTCCAATGGTTTATTTTGTGATTCTCTTTTAGTCGATACGGTGACATATTTCAATACTACACAGGTCACTCGAAGTATCGCCTTTAGTTCTATTTGTGTATTATTTTTATGTAAGCTTTCGTATGAATATATTTTATAATAAATTGTAAATATAATGTGCACAATGTTAACAGCCAATTCGTAGCTCATTCATATTATCTCTCTCTTTGAATAGAATAATCATTTTTGATTATATTTTTATGACATTATAATTGAACCATAATTGAAGTTAAAATCTTTGAAGAAAATACAATAGCATAGCATGGACGGTACAAGCAATGAATAATATTAAATCGTTAAAGTTGTAACTGCCATGAGATCTTTGCAATATACATGAGCATCAATTACATTACATGCGTCATAAGGTAAGAGAAGTCAGTCGGCCGACTTACTACGATTAATAGTTCGAAATTCAATTTAAGTTGAAATTTTATTGTCTTTCCTAAGCTTAAGAACATTATACAACTAATTGATATCTCATTAAATCTTAAATATATTTTTCATAATGCAACGAATGTTCTTGAAAGAATAAACAAATTAAGTTCAAGTACTAAGAAGCAGCATTCCAAAGATGATCTTCTTCAGCTTTTAAAAACATTTTTTTTTCATAACTATTAAAACTTGAAAGAAATAAATAAGGAAATATAGTAAGTTTTAAAAAGAAAGATCAAAAAGAAAGGACGTTTCTTCTCGGTTACATTTGTTACGATGAAAAGTCTACTCTCGACTTGAGTCGTATGGAATTTGAATTATTAAATCGTCTATAGAAGCTGCTACGACGATACAAGAAACAACATGGCGTCAAGGGACGCTCCGCAGGGGTCGCTAGAACGTCTACGCCTGGTTACCGGCACGCGATTGGTCCACGTTTGGCGCTTTAAAGATTGGAAGGGGTTTTCTTGGCTGATAGATAGTCGTCGTGGGGGGATTGATAGAAGTTAGAGGGAGAAGTAAGGGAAAGAAAGAATAGAAAGAAGAGGGTGCCAGGTAAATCGCTTGTAGGTGATACGAGACTGACAACGTTGAAGACAACGCAACCCTCTTTGTGAGAGTGTATGTGAGAAGAACGGATATAATCAAATTGTTATCCTAACAGTCTAACTTATTCCTTTTTTGAGTGATCAAAAGATATCATTGATCAACGATACTCCCTAATATCCCGGTGATCTTGTGCTTTACAACTGGTGTTTGTTTAAAGTTTTTTGTGCTGACTGGATATAAAAGCAACCGTCAAGGTAAGCCACAATACTTCTTCAATTGCAACATGATCGATATAACGTTTCAAAGAAAACAACGTATCGTTTACGTTGGATTTTGAAATATTCCAACTTTGATTGTTGTAGATGAAATTAAAACAGCAAGGTTTAGTAGCGGATTTGATGCCGAATATTCGTATTATGCAATTCGGTGGACACTTTATGTTCAATTATATTGAAAGTTCTACCAAGATCATGCATAGAATATATTGCTGCGTGAGTATACTTTTTCTGGGAGGGTTTATCAGATTTAATCCTGATATATGACGATGGTCAATGCAATCGTTTATCTTACGTTTTCTCAGGTTCATTTATTTCTGATTCTTCTTCAATTCTGTTTCGCTGGAATAAATCTCGCCCTTGAGAGTGGCGACGTTGACGATCTTACAGCTAATACAATTACGTTGCTATTCTTTACACATCCTGTGGTCAAAATAATATACTTCGCGATCAGGAGCAAGTTATTTTATAGAGTATTGGCTATTTGGAACAATCCAAATAGTCATCCACTCTTCGCCGAAAGCAATGCTAGGTATCATGCGATAGCGTTGAAAAAAATGAGAACTTTGCTCTTCGCTGTTGGAGCAACAACGATCTTATCAGTTATTGCTTGGACTGGTATCACGTTCATCGGTGATTCTGTGAAAAAAGTCACTGACCCTGAAACAAACGAGACCTCTTTAGTGGAGGTAACATGTCCTAACGTTTTACATTGATAAAAACAATCGTCAACTTATTCTTCACATTTTCTCAATCTCTTTTGCTTTGATATACGATCACAGATTCCTAGATTGATGGTTCGTTCTTGGTATCCTTACGATCCTAGCCATGGCATGTCACACGTCATGACTCTAATTTATCAATTCTATTGGTTATTCTTCACTATGGTGGACTCGAATTCTCTCGACGTTCTTTTCTGTTCATGGCTTCTGTTCGCCTGTGAGCAACTTCAACATCTCAAGCAAATCATGAAACCTCTGATGGAACTTAGTGCAACTCTCGACACGGTTGTACCAAATAGTAGCGAATTGTTCAAGGTAAAAACAATGCCGATCTGTTCGTAATATATAAATAGACCTTTCGATGGATTTATACAACTTCGAAATTCAAGGCTGGAAGTGCCGAGCATTTAAGAGACACACAAGGTACTCAGCCAGCCCCGCAACCTCCACCTCCAGGGGGCGAAAGTATGCTGGATCTTGACCTCCGTGGTATATACAGCAATCGACAAGACTTTACGACGACCTTCCGACCAACTGCAGGAATGACATTCAATGGTGGTGTAGGACCGAATGGCTTGACCAAGAAACAAGAAATGCTCGTTAGAAGTGCTATCAAGTATTGGGTGGAAAGACACAAACACGTCGTTAGGTGAGTTCAACCTAATACTTAAATTATTCTCGACCATCATTCTTAATTTCAAGGAACAAACGATGTTCATTTGTAAGATCATTGCGTATCAAAGTAATTGATCGTATTTTAATGTTGTTAAGAATCTTGATGGATGGAAGAGCTTCGTTAACGACATAGCTCACATGTAATTTCTAGTCTGCAATGCAGAGGAAGTGTGATAGTAGATTCCTGTTACAACGTTAGGGACTTGATACCAGTTATAAAGGACATATTGGGCTACATAATAACGTGGTTTTATTGTAATCACGTAGAATAAACATTTGTAGTGTTTCCTTTTGATCCGGAGTAAGGAAAATATTCGAATTTTAATCTTTTATTTAAGGAATGAATTATTTTCGATGTTATAGTGAAAGAAAAAACGAAAAAGTAGATAAAGAAAGGACTTGAGATTGTTGAGTGTTTTTGTTGATGATATGTCGAAGTAAGAGGTGATCCTCTCATACTCCACAGGTCTCTCGTGGTCGGGACACTCGTAGTGTGTTCGATGGATGCGCCTTTTCCCACGACGATAAAGTATTTATTCTAAGACAGCGCGTTATTGACCGCAACGGGGGACGTGCCCTACGGACTGAACAATTCGTTGGACAATTCATGGGGTGTATGTCTGTGTGTGAGCCTACGAGTGTATACGCGTTTCTGTGTACACATGTATGCACACATATATTCACGCGAAGGTTTCATCGATGTTAGAATCGCTTTTGAAACATCGACAACTTTTGATGACCGAGTACAAACGTTCTTTGTTTTTGGACATGTTACTAAAATTCGAGAACTCGATTAAACACCTATTAATTATTTCAAGAATTCAATTGCTTTCTTTTTCAATTCTTCGAGAATTTAACTTGATAGTATTTGTTTTTTCATAAATAGTAAAGTTGAGTAAAGGAATATTAATCAATTAAATATTAATCAAAGGAATATTAATATTAATTAAGCATTGATAACGTAAAGTTAATAAAATAGCATGACTTCCTTTGAAATATTTAGCTTTAGTAAGAAAGCTAGTTTCTTCAAGCACATAATATAAATATTATTAAAGGGCTCGGACAATGCAAAGAAAAAAGAAAAAAGATGGAAGGATCGAATAAGGCGTTTCTCGTTCTTTAGACTTAGTTGCACGATTAAGTGTATATCGTATGCTCGGATAACTGGGTCAGATTAAAACTTACTTGGGGTATCATCAGTTATACGAAGACTATACGAGTGAAAAAGTCTGTTGCTAAGAAAATGGAACGACGTTCTTTCGATTTCTTCTCATTCATCTTTAACTCCATTGAACGTACATACATACATATATACAAGAACTTGTTTGTATGTATGTTTATCAGTCTCCCCATCCCACCCATCTTCCTCGACACATTCTATTTACCTCTTTTTGCTTGGCTTGCTATAATTCATTTAAATGAAGTTACGGTGTTATAAGTACAGTATACAATGTATATCATTTTAACAGATTGGTAACAGCGATTGGAGATGCTTACGGTATAGCTCTACTACTTCACATGTTGACAACGACCATCACATTGACACTTCTCGCGTATCAGGCTACAAAGGTAAGCGTCGACGTTTCAATAGCTCATCGAGAGACGAACGATCAATAATTAACCTTATTGCTGCACCTATTGACTTCTTTTCTAATATCATTCTCACGGTAACGTAGAGAAAAGGGTTTTTGTAAAATTCTTCCTTTCAGGTAAACTCTGTTAGTGTCTATTCGGCTACGGTCATCGGTTATTTCTTATATACTCTTGGCCAGGTCTTTTTATTCTGTATATTCGGCAATCGTTTGATAGAAGAGGTTCGTATAGTTTGAATTATTTCTTTTAAAAGAAATTCTTCAATTAAATAAATATTTAATATTACACAGAGTTCATCGGTTATGGAAGCGGCTTATTCGTGTCACTGGTACGATGGCTCTGAAGAGGCAAAAACTTTCGTCCAAATCGTTTGTCAACAATGTCAAAAAGCAATGTCCATCTCCGGAGCAAAGTTTTTCACCGTCTCTTTGGATCTTTTCGCTTCCGTAAGATGCAAACTAGTTTTGTCTTCTTATTCTTTCGAGTTTATGCATGACAAGCCTCTGGGATGTGATTGTGATCTATTTATAATAACGAGATTTATGATCTTTTTTTTCTTTTTCTTTATAGGTATTGGGAGCTGTCGTGACTTACTTCATGGTGTTGGTACAGCTCAACTGAACAATCGATTATCATATTGTAAGAATATATTTGGAAACCTCGTGTAAATCTATCTTTTTTCTGGTCGTATTAGATATATTTTCAGTTCGTTGATTATTCATCAAGGAATATGTCAAAATTCAAATTTGTCATCATGATCTAAACGTGATCAAAATAAGAATTCATCTAACGAGGAGATAATTTTCAAATAATGACGGATGATAACATTATATTTAATAGTAATAATACTCTATATATGCGGACTTATGTTTACGTAAGAGAAATGTTAAGAAAAACGGGGGAAGATATTACGCTAAAATTGCAGGAAATATGTGTCAGTTCGTTGGACGAATATGAGACACGGAAGCTTCTTTTAAAATATTTGTTTTTCTCGTTGTGTTAGGCTATCGAAGGGAATCGTTTTAAATGTACTTTTCTACGTCATCGAGAGAAATCTTTTTAATCGACTATGAATATCATCAGACAATAGTATCTCATCGATAAAAGTGAAATTCTGTGATTTGTTTACACGCTTACAAATCTCTTTAAGAGAGAAGAACAAAGATGCAAGATGAATTTTTCTTGTATCGAAATATATATAACGTACGATCAATCAACTTGCATCTTTATTCTATTCACACGATATCGATGTACGATAGTGTATAGATAGGAAGATAAATGGATTTTACATATACGTAAAATAAATAATATCTGACGCGATACGTCGGGATAATAATTTATAATAATACAGTACAATAACAATTATTCTAATTCGATCGAACTATCTTTCAATTAAAAAAGTCTATCGAATTACTTGGATGTTTTAACGTTAATTTGAATATTTCTCTTTTCATTACGTAATGTCTTTATAACTAGATTCACTATATTTGCACGATAAATATTAATTCGTGTGGCATTCGTGAAATTTCGTCGTTTTTTGTGAAATGAATTTCGTTATGTTTTATAAATGCGAGAGAGAAAGAAAGTGAGAGAGAGAGAGAGAGAGAGAGAGAGAGAGAGAGAGAAAGAGAGACATTCGAAATCGATGAGTTCATCTTCTTGTAGATATATTTAATCGAATATTATTAATTATTATTGTTACTAATATATTTAGTGATGAAAGTTAAAGGATTCGTCTCATTTTTTTCTAAAATAAAAAAAAATACGGAGAAGAAATCTTATATCATATACACGTACAATTATAAATAGCGAGACATAGATTAATATACAATATATTGATAGACATACTCGTAAATAGTTAATGAACGTTCAGTATTACGAAATCGTCATTGGTGTATGAAAGTGTAATTATATTTATGTAATAAAAATTTTGCCAAAGGATACTTTTGAATCTTTTTTTTTTTTTTTTTTTTTATTAAAAAAAAAAAAAAAAAAAGAAAAAGGAAAAAAGAAGAAGAAAAAAGAAACGAAAAAGAAACGAATTTTCTATTCTGTTATATCATTTGTTGTGTCATCGAGTAAAAGGAACTGATCAGAGGTGGTGTCGAATAAGAAATTGGCGCGAATGTCGGTGCACGCATGCGCAAAATAAGAGTGACTCGGGCGAAGAGTAGTTTCGATCGTTCTCTGGTGGTCGTCATCGTCGTCGACGTCTCGCTGAATGGGTTTCCCTCGTGCGTGTTCCTCTCCCGTGATGCTGCTGCCTGCGCTTGGTCCAGCTCATCTTCGTTCGGTTCACTCGTGACAGGAACGATTAGTCGTTCGTCAAATTCCCTGTCGTTTGTAATTCGTGTTTCGTTGATCGAATCTTTTGGCACTTTGTGATAAAAGAGAAGTGAAAAAGATATCCCTGGGCAGATCTATTAAAAGAAAAAGGAAAAAAAAAAGAAAAGAAAAAATAAAACAAAAGAGAGAGAGAGAGAGAGGGAGAGGGAGAAAGAAAGAGAGAGAGAGAGAAAGAGAGAGACGAAGAAAAGAAAAAGGAAAACGAAGAAAAGAGAAAGGTTGCAAAATGATGCCGCAGTCTATTTCGAAAGGACTCGCCTCGAAAGAGAAAATTCAATGGGGAAAAGAAGACGTCATTCTTAGGGATATTGTTGAAGAATATTTTGGGATGGTATATATTAAAGGCGACGAGCAATAAAACGGGACGTTTTTGACGGAGGTATTTGTTCATTTGCATGATCAAGAGAAAAAGAGGGAGAGAGAGAAAAAAAAAGACAAGGGAGGGAAGAAAAGAAAGAGAGAAACAGAGAAAAAGAGAGGGAGAGAGAGAAAGAGAAAGAGAGAGAGAGAGAGAGAGAGAGAGAGAGAGAGGAAGAGGGAGAGAGCTACATGAGATCATATTTAAATTGACGAGGCTACACATGTGTATGAGGTGAATGTTAGTTTACATTTTATATAGTTATTTATTTTAAACGTGTTGATCCTATAACCGAGATGCAATCGTACAATCAATTAATCGTCTCTCTTACAATTAGAATATTTTAAATTCGTCCTATCGAATTTAATGGTGTTTTATATATAGTTATAGATCATCCTTATCATGTTACGGTGAATAAGATAACGTCGACACGGGGTTAAACTTGGCTCGTATAATTACAAAACGTTACATAATTTGCTAGGAGAGCTCCTGAAGTAGTTCGAGCGAATAGTAAGAGAGAGTGACGAATGATTTCGTGTCTTTCTCTCTCTTACTCTCTCTCTCTCTCTCCCTCTCTCTCTCACACACATGCACACACACGTATACATGTCTTTCTTTCTTTATTTATCTATATATATCTCTCTATCACGTATTTAAAAAGAAGAATTTGTTTTCTCGAGTTCAAAAGGTGATTAGCAAATTTTTGTTATCGTGATTGACAATAAAATGCAACCTAAAGTCTCTCTGTTTCATCGTATGTCGTTTAAATCGAATTCGAAGAAATTTTAATAAAAAAAAAAAAGAAAAAAAAGAAGAAAAAAAGAAAAAGAAAAAAAGAAAAAGAATCAGATCAATTATTTATAAAATCGTATATATACGTATATATGTATGTACATGAAATTCAGGGTTGTGTATTAACGAGGCAGTACAAAGAAATTAAAAAATGAAGAATTCATTAATCGACGCAACTTGTATGTGTCAACTATTGTTCGATTGAATTTCAATGAAAGCTTTTTAATGAAAATAGAAACGTAAATAAGTAAATTAAAAAGAGAAGGAAAGTTTCTTCGTAAATTAAAAGTCGTGTGATATATTGGTGATTCGTTTAAATGTAAAAAAGAAAAAAAAGAAAAAAAAAAGAAAAAGAAAGAAAAAAAGGAGGAAAGAAAAGAGAAAAAGAAAAAAAACGGGTTTATTATCGTGAATGGGATTCGATGAGAACGTGGACGTCAAAATCAAATTATCGTCGTCCAAAATTCGATTGAAGTGGAGAAGGAAAAGAAAGAGCTATCAGATTTATAGACGTCTGTTTATAAAGTCATCTTCGAGATCCACCTTTAACCATAGGGACAAAAACTGCGAGCGGCAGAAGGAGGCGAAGCCTCCCGCCGCCGAAAAAATGTCGTGAGTATCAATCGTTATCTTTTATCTAAATAGACACAGCTGATGTTCAATCAAATGCATATATTTATACAAAAACTTATAAAGCTATGGAACTTGGGGCAAAAAATTTATTTTGCGATTAGAGGGGATTTTAATCACTTATATTTTTTATATTTTATTAATTTCTTTCATCAATAAACAAATTTGAAGAGATTTGTCAAGGATCTCTTATATTCCCGTAACTAGTATTATAGATTTATTTTGAATTTGAATAAAATTCTATCTAGATATGTATTTCATTTATATTAACAGATAATTAAAATGTTCAAGTAAAATTTTTACAAATACACGTTATCGATTAACAATATCTATCTATAAAAAATATCTATGATTTATTGTAACACGAATTAGAATATATTATAATGATTACTTAAAGTATTACTAAGTATACGTATATTATAAATATTGTATAACGTATTAATTCATTGCTTATTATATTATATGAAATATTTATATATATATTCATTCCATATTTTTAGGTCATGTTGGTACATTTTATGTACATAATGTTTCTTACATATTTATGGTACATAAACATCCGGAGTTATCTAATAATCATTTTTATTTCACGTACATATATTCTCTTCTTGTTTTATTTCATAGTATACAATATTGTAATTGAAAATATCAATATATCATGGTCGAAGAATTTTTAAATTAGGAATTAAAAAAAAATTAGAAAACATCTTTCTAAGTTAAATTAATTTTTACGATATTTCTTATAGTAATTCTCTAATCGTATATAAATAAAGCAGACTACGGCAGAAAATCAACGATATCGTTTTAACTTACCACGAGGCGCGTTAATTAAAATCTTCGGTTGTACATGAACAGAAAGTTTAATGGAAATCCGTGGAATAATTGTATAAACGTAAAGAGAGGTAACTGTATAGGCTTTGCCCTTCTTTTTTTTTTCCTTATCAAGATATGTCGATTTTATAAAGAACATTTTTTTATTAAATAACAAGGTCACTTTATAAGAATTATATTTTTAAATTTATAATCTTCGTTTGATCTTTCTCAATATTTCTATTTTAATCCTAATAAAATACGAGATAATATCGTGTTAAATAATGAAAATCATTTTAACGTGAATCGTGTCGTTATATTATATTATCCTAACGATTTCATTTAATTAAAAACCTAATGAATTGATTTTATTGATAACCTTTAAAGACGAAATTAAAATATTCTTAAGACGAAATATTCTTAAAGACGAAATAAAAATATAATTAATATTAAAATATTAAATACTTTTTATTTTTTCCAGCAAAATATTTTATATTCATTTGACTAAAAGAAAAGAAAAAATTAATATAAAATAATATTAAAGTGAAATAAAATGAAAGAGAAATAAATTTAAATCATAGAAAAAAAGACGTAATTAAAAAGAGATGGGTGGGAAATGGGTGAAAATCTGAAAAACGAAGTTTAACGGACCTGCGTTATTATTGTCGTTGTATACTCCCTTATAGACGCCGAGTCTCCAGAGTTCAGTCAGTCGAGCCGCGAACCTCGACCGTGATGGTCACCGGAATAGAGCTCTCTTGCGAGTTTCAAATTTAAATTAAAAACATTTACAAAGTATACATAATCACGTTTGTTCTAATGGATCGACAAAGGAAAGAAAGCGAACATTTTTCTAAATCGTTTCTCAACGCTAATAAAAGACTACTAGGTAAAAGAATTTAAACAAAAGAAATCATACACGTTTATTTATTTATTTTCTTCTATCCAACTTATTCGTAATACTGAATGATAATTCTTTTTTTTTTTTTCTGAAAGACCGATGATTTTCAATTAAAAAATTTTTAATTCTCCCGTCGTTGGACGAAGCAAATCGTTAATCGTGAAAGAAAAGTTCCGACTGAAAAATATAAGGAAATTAGTTTTTCAACGTACTTAATTGCACCATTTCAATTATTTTACGTGAATATGTAAATTAGGTATTGCTTTTGAATATAAATTCGTTAGGGATTTAACCTGAGCTCATGCAACTCGGTCACGATGAACTTCAGTGTAAATAGAAACTATACGTTTAATCGTAAACTTCTTAAATGGTTACAATTTACATAAGTATAAAACGAAACGAACGACAAAATAAAATTGACGATATGAAAAAAAAATGTTCCATCGATTTTGACAGAAAGTTATTTTTTAACGAGACAAATGGTTGAATAATCGAAAAGTTACTAGTCGTTATTCTGAATAATTATTTTCTTTTTTCTACGGCCTATTAAATTATTACTTAAATTGAAATATAATTTTATCATTGAACTCGAACGACTAAATTTTGCCATATAGGTCACATATAAAAATATTCACCGCGCCCATGAATAACGAATTGATTTAACCAATAACATTTATTAACATCTATCTGGGACACTCTCTTTCAAAAGATTTATTTTATTACTTGACTTTATTTATTTATTTACTTTCTGATAATTACCACTTTACACTTTTACAAAGACTATATGAAATGCAAAATCAATACCTCTGATTTATTATAATCGAATGTGTTTATCAATGAGTTATTGTTGATATTAGCGATAAAATTCTCTCTCTCTTCCTCTCTCCATCTCTCTTCCTATCTCTCTCTCTCTCTCTCTCTCTCTCTCTTATTCTTTTTTTTTAACACTATTTACATTTAACATATACGTGACAATATCGATTATTTACATTCGTATCTAAAACAGATATGTCAGCATGAAATTTACCAAGATGAAAAATTATTTTTGTAACTTTCAAGAGTGTGAAAAACGATCGACCCTTTTTTTGTACGTTTTTTTCATAGAACTGGATCTAGACTATTTGGAGAGGAGGGGCGGTGAGACAATAAGCTGTGAAAACTTGGAAAACGGATCGAAAGAGGAGGAGAGCCCGGCAGACAGTCTGGATCGAGTTAAGGTCGTTTTCCTCGGGGCACCTGGTGTGGGAAAGTCCAGTATAATTCGAGTGAGCCTCTTTAATAGATATATTTCCTTTTAAGAAATTACATTTCTATTTCACAAAGATGCTGATATTTCTTTTAAATAAAGAAAAGAGGGCAAAAAAGTTTTATTTCTTTTTTTTCCTTTTTCTCCTTCTAGCAATAATTTCATATTTTTATATTAATGAAATACCGATGTTGTAAAATAATAATTGATATATTTCTTAAGATCGTGAATATATTGAAAACTAAATAGAAAATGATCTTTTCGTGAAAAAAGAAAAAAAATGTTCTTTCGATATTCGTTACTCCGTTAATTATCTACCGGATAGGAGCGTTTGAGAGCTCTTTCGATAGATTGTCGAGGAAGATGGTAGGAGATAGGATTTTGCAAGATGCGAATGAATTCTGTTAATTTCCGGAGGTAGTTTCCGTCGGATGCGAGTGTCGAGCTCGAAGGAAATAGAAGGACCTGAAGAAAAAGAGAATAAACGTTGGTTAACGCGCTAAGAACGCTTCCACGGAATTCATTATATATATTTTTTTTTCTTCTTCTTCTTCTTCTTCTTCTCCTTCTTCTTCTTCTTCTATCCAGGAGATGAAACGATTTGTCAGCGTCGCCAACACATTTTCTTGCTTTTCGCTTGTTCCTCTGTCGATTTTTTTAATTTGTCTGCACTTCAGCAATTCGTTTGGAGCGAATTCTCGGAGGAATACAGGCCCACTGAAAAACGTGAGACGTTTTACCCGAGCGTTGTACTAGCCGATCGATTGTACGAATTGAAAATCACAGATCTACCAACGATTCCATTCTTTCCTGTGAGTTCATACCTGGAATGGACGGATTTCCGTTATTATGGACTACGAAGCGCCACCGCCTACGTTCTAGTATTTGATCTGAGCAATCAGGAGACTTTTCAAGTAGGTATCACCGATATTCGAGAGAAACTTAAAAGATTGATTCATGCTTTAAAGTTAGAGAGAATATATATATATATTCTATTTGATTACGAGTCGTAAAACAAATTTTATTTGCAAATGTTCATCACTCGTCATTAGAAACTTAAAAATATTCTCAAGAAGAGATCTCTACGTGACCTTTCATTCGATTCTCTATTTTAAAATACAAATAAATTTTTCATTAAATGTTCCTTAGAAATTAGATTGGAGTCATGTTTGCATAAAATATAGGTACTCTAAGTGTTTCAATGTGAAACTCGATCGAATTCAAAGTATTGCAAATTATGATAAAAATAGAGATTAAACAATATTGAATTCTTGGATTTTCTTTTCTCAGTATATCAGAAAATTACGCGAGCAGATCTACGAGGCACGGGACATGAGAGGTGTACCTCTTTTAGTGGTTGGCAATAAACAAGATGAGCTCTCAAGCAGTGTAGCTTCCGGTACAAGGTACAGGGATATCGTCAATCTCGTACGAAAGCATTGGAGATGCGGTTACGTT
Organism: Vespa mandarinia; assembly: GCF_050613455.1. Classification (NCBI taxonomy): domain Eukaryota; kingdom Metazoa; phylum Arthropoda; class Insecta; order Hymenoptera; family Vespidae; genus Vespa; species Vespa mandarinia. The sequence goes on along the minus strand of NC_140816.1, from coordinate 4,007,228 downwards.
GAGTGCAGCGCAAGATTCAACTATCGTGTCGTACAGGTCTTTTTTAAAATTCTTCATCTTCTTTTACCTTCTACTCTAAAATTATTATCATTTAAATTACTTTCAAACGAGTTCTGAACACTTTGGGAAATAATTTCGAATACGCTCTACAACAATCAAACTTCTTCAAACTCATATTTTTCTGAATGAATCCATATAAACGTTGTTTGTTTAGTTTTTATTTCTTGTTTTTTTTAACTCTTTTAACTCTTGTTTTTATTTATATCAATTTTCTGCAATTATTTATGTAAATATTGTGTAACAAGCCTGAAGATAGGCAATGCTGCGTACTTTGTAGATAATTTTTTTCACCTCCTATGATAGGCAATATATGCATACATGAATGTAAAAACGCGTATATTGCCTATCATAGGGGAATTTAAAAAAGAGATTGTCGACGAAGTATAAAGTATTGCCTATCTACAGGTATAAACGATAATACGATAAACAATATTTTTGTGAACAATTTTGAAAATAATTCATTCCTTATATTTTTCATAGCATTTCTCATTTTATCATTGATTAAGAATATAATTTCATTTCGAATAGATTATTAATTTTAAATTAAAATATTAATTTCATCTGGACAAAATGAAAATGATCAATCTTGAATAGATAATAAGAATAATTTGAGATATCATTGTGTACTTTCACAGGTTTTTCGAGAATTAATGAAGAGTATTCAAGCCGTAGAAGGAAGGCCGCCATCGCCAATACCTGCACCATCATCGCAGCCTTTGCGTTCTCATCAGCATGACAACAGCGAGAAATGCATTCTTCTCTGACACTGAGATCACATAATAGACGTACTCGATCTTTGCGATCGCATTTTAGCGAAGAACTGCTTCTTCTCCGATTCAAAGAAAGATTCACATTGATTTACTTCGTTATTCCTTTTTTTTTAGTTTTTGAATCTTTTATTTATTATTAGCCTTTCGTAAATGTTCCCTCATTGTTGGATTATCTCTCAAAAAAAGTTCATCATCGTGTTCATCGTTGTTTACATTCGTCGAATGTTGAAACAGTAGAGTTGGTAACAACTCAATAGACCTCAATTAAGTTTATTGGTTCAAACCGGAAATTTGCTTTCATATCTGACAGCTTCCAATTAAAAATAATACATCTCGACTTTCATTTTCGACAACACGAATTGGATAACTTTCGTTTAATCGACAAATTATCTGCCTTTCCTTTATTACGTTCTTCTTTCATATTACTCGAGCGTGTGATATCATTGTGATAATCAAACATTTCACGATGCGTTAATCTTACAAGTTACTCGCTCGTCAATTTAAAAAATTGTTCGTTTCTCGTGAGCATCGAGTTGAATGACGCATTGTATTTTAATCTTTGACGTTAGAGTTTTCATACACACATAGAGAGAGAGAGAGAGAGAGAGAGAGAGAGAGAAAGAGAAAGGAAAGAGAAAATGGAAGAGAATGTTAATAGATAAAAAGCAATGATAGAGTACGTACTAGTCAAAATTTGAACAATTGAAAATGAACGTGCATGTTAATTATCGTAACACGGCGAACTTCAAAATACAATTATTGTTAAACGATTCAATGAAAACAATACCCTATTTCCAAATTGATTAAATCAATCATATGTGACTATGATATACAAGTTGGTCAAAAAATTTTTAGATGATTTTAAAGATCAATTATTTTTTTTTTCGAAACTTTGTGAACTAATTTCTGTTTCCAATTGTAAATGAGTTCCTAGGCTTACAGTTTTACAATCTTAAAATAAAAATTAATCTAAGAAGTCTCGTAAAAAAATAATAGATTCTTCAAATCACCTAAGAAGTTTTGGCCCGCCTAGGAACTTTTGACCCATCCTGTATAACGCGTGCAATTAATTCTTGATTACATACACAAACACGTATACATATATATATATATATATATATATATATATATATATATATATATATAGGCAGACACAGGAATATATACGTATATACATGTGCACATGATAGGAATAAATGTACAGCAATTTTGAGAAAATTTTTTGCTGACTGGATGTTAAGCAATATGTACACGAATCATTTTACAAATGTTACTCAAGTTGGTCTTTCTACAGACCTTTACGTTAGCTCAAGTTGTGAAAAGTAAATTGCGAAAAAAAATATTATAGAAGCTCGTAATAAAAAACGCACACACACATATACACACACAAAAGAAAAGAAAAGATAAAAAAAAGAAAAAAAAAATCCATAAAAAAAACAAGAAAATATTATGAAACTATATAACTGCCGAAATCTGTACACGCGCACGAGATTAAAAATTAGCGATCAATTAATCTCATCAACACATTGTAGGTAATTCCACATCCTTTGATTTTCGGCCTAATAATATTGTAACAGCGATGGGCTGTCGGGAGTTACCTCAACAGAAGCAATAGTATACACATCTATTTTTAAAATAATTATTGTTAAGAAAATTAATCACTAGCATGTAAGGAATAAGAAGAAGAAAAAGAAACGTAGCAGTATTTATGAACAGATATTAAAATACATGTGTATGTATGCATGTATATATATATATATATATATATATACATATACGATATGAGTGTTAATAAATATCGTTGTTATCGTTTATATACATACGTAACATGAATATAAAGAAGTTTGTATTTTAGCTTCTAAGGATAAAAAGAGCGAGTTGACTTCGTGATATATATACGTACATATATATATATATACATATATATATACACATATATATATAATATATATATACTATATATGTATTATATGTATACTATATATATATACTATATATATACTATATATATAGTTGTTTATTAGTTCCGGTATTTAATCGGATTGTTATTTAAAGCTATCTAGGCAACGTATGTATATCGTATACATACATTGTACGATATGATATACGTAAATTAATTATAGACCACATGATGTGTGTATGTGTGTGTATATATACATATATACATGTATGTATATATACACATACAAGATACAAAACGCGTGTTCGTTGAAAATCTTTGTACCCAGGAAAGAGAGAAGTGTTATTTTATGTGTGAAACGTGACTCTTTATTTTCTATTCCGAAGTCGTACAATAAAAAATTCCAAGGAGAATTGTTTTTGTAATACCTAATAGAATTTTTTTCATTTGATTGATATATTTTCCTATCGTTTCTCATTTGTTTTACGATCATTCATGAAATGTTTATCTTTGGCATAATCATGGCTGGGCAATGGGGTAAAAAATTATCAAAATTATCGTAATATAAATACTAATATTTCAATCAACAATATATCAAATCGAAAACGAATTTCTAAGTCTGAGATTATTTAGCTATGTCTGAATTGTCGAAGAAAATCCGAAAAAAATGTTATTGAAAAGCTTTGGATATCAAATCGCATCGAAGAATCAAAAAAGAGGTTACAGAATTACTGGCATTTGTAAATCTAATTCGAATATAGGACAACGATACGTGCTAAGGGTTCGAACATTATAATTAGAATCCTTTATGATCATTTATGTAATAATTATTGACTATAGCAAAAGATTTTTTTATGAAGGTCAGTACAACGAGAGGCGTTCCAAGTACAAGTACAAATTTGAAGGAAGCTCTGTGCGAAAAAATTCCGGTTCATTATGATCTCCTTCGAAATTTCCGAAAAGAACACGGTCAGTCTGTGATCAGTCGTATTACTGTGGACAATGTATACGATGGTCTTCAAGGTGTCAATACAATGGTCAGAGAAACGTCTGAAAATGATTCCAAGTATGGGGTAATGATGATTACCTAATCTACAAAGAAAAGAAAGCAAAAAAAAAATTGTATTCGTTAGGTTTATATATACGTATAAAGGATAGACATATTTATTAGATTAGGTACCGTGGATTAACTATCCCAGAAGTTTTAAATCTTCTTCCACGTAATGGAACATCTCCAAGTGTTGAAGCTGTTTTTTGGTTACTATTAACCGGCGACGTACCCACTCAAGAACAGACAAATTCATTGATCAATGATTGGTCCTCTCGACGACAAAGAAGAAAAGAATGGTGGTTAGGACCAGGTGGTGGAATCGTTGGTTCCGTTCTTCAAAATTTACCGGACAACGTGACACCATTGGGAAGACTCGCGATCGCTTTGACTGTTCTTCAAACAGATAAACACACAAAAAAGGCTCTTCAGAACGGAGCTCTGAATCATACTCATTGGGAGGTAACAGGGAAAAAAAGATGATTGCCTTTTTTATTTTTTTTTTTAAAGGTAAATTAGTTCGTTTTGAAAATTGTACACGTTAATTCCAACGAGTATTCATTTTGTTATAAATGTCAAATGTAAGAATTCTTGGATGTGTAAAACGATGTAATAATTCTTCTAAATACTTTCTCTTTTATTTTTAAGCATATTTACGAGGACAGCATGGAACTATTAGCAGCGTTACCAGCCATTATTGGCCTCGTTGGCAAAGGTCGAGAGTTGAGAAACGTGACGGAAGGAGGTGACTGGATAGATTTTCTTTTAGAATGTTTGAGCAATACTTCGGAGGATTTAAAAGGCAGGACAACATCTGTTGGAGATTTCCTTCGTTTATACGTCAGTTTAAATGCGTACGTTTCTAATTCACTTTTACTTTAGTAACATCATCATTTACTTTAGTAACATCATTACATCTGTTGCATATACGATATATATGTGCAACAGATGTATTCATTCATCTATCGACAATCGAACTTATCGACAATCTAACTTATCGACACTATTATTATTCGATGATAAAACGAAAGAGTTATCAAAGTTTTAGTTTATACATTTTCATACTAGATGGCTACGATATTTCCTATTGAAAATATACAATTATCATGTGAGAATTTTTTACCGACAATTATATAAAAGAAAATTTTTAATTTAGCGATGAAGATGGTGGTGTACCTGGTGTACATATAACACAAATTTCGGGAGCTTCATACTTAGATATTAGTCAGGCATTAGCTTCAGGAGTTTTGGTTTATGAAAATGAACCGATTACGGGAACGATGTTTCAAGTAAATCAAAAAGCAAACATTATGTTAATATGTTATAATTATAAATGTCTGGAAACTTCATCATTTTATATTAATATAGTACATGGAATTTCAAAAAAAAGTAAAAAGTATTTTGGGTACTAAACCTAAGGAAGAAACATTGAAAGATTTTTTGACGTCTTTTATTAAAGAAAATAAATTGATTGGACATAAGGAAACTCGATTCCTCGATTCACGTTACGCGGCACTTTTAAATCATGTTAAAGCATATTTACCTGGTGATGCAGAAGTAAAGGCGAGTGATCGATATATATATATATATATATATATATATATATATATGAACGTTATGATATATTTACATAAATGAACGTTTAACAATTAATAGAATTATTGTTAAAAGTTAATTGAAAATTTTTTATTTAATTTAGCTTTCTCAAGATATTACGCGAGTTTTGACATTTCTGATGAAAAATACGAAAAACAAAAATATCTTTCCAGAAGTTAACAGCATAGCTGCTCCAATGTTTCAGGTAATATTGAAATCCAAGAAATTTCTTCTTCGTTATTAATTGAATTATGACATAATAATAGCTGTATTTGTTCAAAGTTTTATGGACTGAAAGATATGAAATTCAATCAAGTATTACTCTGTATGTCACGCGCATTGGGAGCAATTGCTTCGATTATTTGGACTAGAGCGATCAATGCACCAATCGAACAACCAAAATCAAACAGTACATATACATATTTTTATTCGCTTCGAGATATTCGTAATAAAATGAAAAAAAGGACTCGAATTAAACATTTAACAAAATTTACTTCGTAATAATTAGTGAAGATATATAACAAATGAGTTACATTGAGACGATGTTGAGTTTATTATAAAAAAAAAAAAAAATTGTAAATATTTATGAAACAATCGTTATATACATATATACACGTAAATACACATTTTCATGATTAAAAAAATAATAATTCAATGTATTTTGATAATGAAATAAAACAGAAACTTTGTATATGTTCGTATTTGTTTGAAATCATGATTACAATATGGCGGCTCCCGCCAAAGAAGCATTTTCATAATTTCACAGGCGCTTCGTTTATTACGTACAAGTTGTGTCCTTATGACCACAGCAAAATAACAATCTGTTAAAATTGTAAAATTCAGTGATAAAACTGTTCGTGCCAAAATAACTATCATGGATTTAATTGCGTATTATTTATTGTACGATCTTTAGGATGCGCAAAAGACGTGTTTACCTGTTAAGAACGGTTTGAAGAGTTTATATTATCAGAAAAAGGAATAGAACAAAATTTTCAGAAACTGTAATTTATGGCAAGAAGAATACCATTTAATTGTAAATAGTTATAAATCGTAATGTTCTTATTTGTTATATAATATTTTATTATAAGGATCGAAGATTAAAAAAGTATAAAAATTAATGCAAAAATATGTTCTACATTTGAATTTAAAATTTAAATTCTTATCTTCATTTGTTTTAATGCAATTTTGAAAAATATTTCATTAGAGATATATGATGGCAGAAACGGAAAGAATAGAAATATCGGAAAGCAGAATCAATATGCACGAAATAAATACTAATGAGATAAGGCCAGTGTCAAGTTTACTTATGACTCATTCAATAAATTCAACAACATCTGGATTTATAACTAATACTCGGATGTTTAATTTTGGTAGAAGAACAAACCAACATTCCAGAGTTTTGGCTAACTTGTCTTCTACTTTTCAAGAAATTAGACCTTTTATAGAACGAACACGTACTGTACGTTATATATATGAGAAAATTTTACCATATTTTAATACTATTAAGGATATCTCATTATTTAATTAATTTGATTTTTTATAGAATCCTCGCATTGCATTAAGCTCTCTCTTAAATCTTCAAAGGCTTCAGAATCAATCAAGAACAGTTCTTCCTTCTACAGATACCTATGTAATTAATGTTGATGATCAAACAACAAGCAATATAAGCATGCATAATCAACCTGCACATGATCATCATAATCATCGTACCACAACAACAGATAATTTTTTAAATAATATACGTGAAGCAGCAAATGAAGTGGCAGCAGAAACACATAATAATAATGGAGATGAAAGCGCTCAAAATAGACTTCAAAGAAATCCAGAAGCAGCAGAACTATTACGTATATTGCAAAGATATGTTCCCTATATTTTAATACTTTTAGTTAAAGGCATTTATGATCACCGAGCAGGGATACTAAATTTTATAGTATTGCTGAGTACTTTCATATGTGCCAATAATGATCTTAAGCATGAAATTGCCAAACAACAAAACAGAAGTTGGACATCTTTATTGTCAATTATGTGCTTCATAGCAGGTTGCTTTCTCTTCTTAAATGTTATGTTTGAAATACATATATTTACAACTCAACCTCTTTCAATCTCAGAGCTTCTGTGGTCAGTAGTTGTAACAGATTTTGTTCTAAAATTGATCACTATTGTTTTTAAAGTGATCTTAACTTGTTTACCTGTAAGACTGCTGGCATTTCACAAACGTGTAAGTACTTCATTTTTATGTTTACAAGAGTTTCTTTTATATATATTATAAAGTTTTTAAAATACAATATATATTTATACAAGACAAAAAATTATTAATAATTAATATTTATTTAGGGAAAATTTTATGTGATGGTAGAGGCTACATCACAACTATGTCGATGCGTTGCACCAATTCAACCATGGACATATTATTTGACTGAAACATATCAAGGCCCAGAAAGAATAGTAGGAATTTTCTTATCTGCAGTATATACTATCAGTAAAGGAAATGATTTACTATCATGTGTAACATTGTTCATTAAAACATTATTGAAGTTAGTGCATAATATGGTATGTTACTAATTTTGGATGTTAGTAATTTTATTAAGTCAAATTTTATAATTTTGTATTTCTCTTAGAGCTTAGGAGAAAGTCCATCTGTAGAGCAACTATTAGATTCTGGTGGCATATGTGCAATATGTCATGAAGAATATAATTCACCTATCAGGCTGAATTGTCAACATATCTTCTGTGAAGTTTGTGTATTAACATGGCTAACTAGGGGAAGATCATGTCCATTATGTCGTGCACCAATTGCAGACGATGCAATTTACCATGATGGTCATACAACATTGTTTGTTCAATTGTATTAAATAGTAAATTGTTATATATATATATACGTATATATATATGTGTATATATATATGTATATATATGTATATATATATGTATATATATGTATATATATATGTATATATATGTATATATATATGTATATATATATGTATATATATATGTATATATATATGTATATATATATGTATATATATATGTATATATATATGTATATATATATGTATATATATGTGTGTATATATATATATATATTGCAAGATAAGATTTATTAAGTCTTTTCTGAAAAAGGTACAGACAAAATGATCGATTTATTTTTTTATCAATTGAATTCTTGCATGTTTTAAAAAATATATATTTTACAAGCATCATAGTTTAACTATACATTTTTATTATTATATTAATTATTATCATGTAAAATATTATGCACATAAAATTCATAGTAATAAGTTCTTAAAAAATTTATACTACAAATTATTAGTAATTATAACAATAAATACATAAGATGTTTTGAAATAATACGTGCTTTAAGAATATATAAATGTGCCTATTTTAATACGATAATTTCATTAATTTAATTCTAATAATAGTCTTATGTTTATAAATTCAAAATATCATTGATTGATGATCAAAATTAAACACCATCTAGTAGTAAAATATAAGAACTACGTTAAATCTATATAAGTGGCTGCCGATGTCATTGATGAGATTTTATTCAGATGAAAAAATATTCTTAATACTCTGACCAATATATAATTTTTCTTTATTAAAGTATACTGCAAACAAAGTAATTATTTTATAACTTTATTATGAACTACAAGATTTGTCCAAACATTATGTTTTAAAATATCTTAGATCGTAAGCTGTTTCTGAGACATTACAAAACAGATATAATAATAGAGATTTAATAATACAGGATACTGATGTTCACAATAACTTAATAATTATTAAAAAAGCGTAACTTTTATTATATATAAAAATAATTCACAAAATGTTTCCCTTTAATCGTGCTTGAAAGTAATCTCCATCTCCTTTGGTTGCTTGTCTATTTATTTCCTTATGACGTTCTCGGCTAACAATTTCTTCTATTATCTCGCCATCTCCCTTAATTAATCTAAAAAATGATTATTATAATGATATTATGAAAAAGGCATATATGTATATTGTCATGTATATATGTGATTACCTATATCTTCCTGTTTCCTCATCATATACCCTACGTATTAAACTTTGTTTTTTTTCCCATTCTTCTTTTGTAATAGGAGCCATTAATTTGGCTCTCTCTGACATTTCTGGTGAAATTTCTGTAACAGTATCCTTGGATTTATCAGAAGTACGTTTTTTATTTTCAGTAGCCAATGACTTTTTCAACTTCTTCTTTGGATTTTTCTTTAACTTCCTCTTCTTTCTATGCTTTTTTACATTTTTTTTAACTCTTTTAGCCTTCTTCTTCTGTTTTTTACGTTTTCTTTCATCTTCAGAAGAATCAGAACTGCTGGTACTACTGGTGCTGCTGCTACTACTGCTGCTACTACTAGTACTGCTACTACTGCTACTGCCACTGCTAGTACTACTTGTACTGGAAGAACTTGAAGAAGAGGAAGATCTTCTTTTTCTCTTTTTTTGAGTACGATGATCAGGCTTTCCCTCCAAACAATCAGCTTTTCTTTTCTCTCTAGTTTTTGTATGGGAAGGATCTACATTGGTTTTTATATTCTGTATTTTATCTATTTTTAAAGAACATTTCTCTTGTTTGGAACTGCTGTCTCTAGAATTGCTTTCTCTCACAAATTGATTAGATGCATCCTTGTTTGAATTTCTTTGATAATCAATGTTTTGATCTTGATTATTTCGTGATCTATTGTAATTAGGTACTCTATTATTATAATGTGTATAATAATTTCTCCCCTCATTATTGCGCCTGTAGTATTGATAATTATTATACGGTATTCTTCTATTTCTATTATAAAATCTTCCATATTTATATGATCCTCTCATACTTGTATTACCACGTTCTCTGAAATTATGTGGGAGCACATTGTAATTTCTTGAACCTTTATAATTGTTCACAGTCCTGTCCATTCTTTGTGGTATAATTCCATTCTTATATTCTTTAAATGTACGATCATCATCTTTTTTCTTTTTCCTAGTTTTCTGCAATTTAACATCATGGCTGGAAGTACTGGAAGAACTGGAACTACTCGAGCTACTTCTATGTCTTGACTTTTTTCTCTTATCCTTACTGCATGCACTTCTTCTCTTTAATTTGCTGTCAGATCCATCGCTATGGGTAGATTGCGTCTGTTCTTTCATTCTATGTCGTTTGCTTCTAGAGCTTCTCTCGCACTTAGTTTCGTTACTTTCTCTGCCACTCATAATCAATTTGTAGAGATGAATATATAAATATCTAATTCCTTACAAATCATATATTCCTGTTTACAATCGTTATAATATATTTCTTATAATATTATTACAAAAAATTATATTTATCCTGCCTCCATATTTATATTTATTTAGTTATCTACGAAATTTTTACAAACTATCTTTATCATGTTATATCGTATAAGTAATTGTTTAATGAATATATAATGTTATATACACAATTGAGATATATATTATAACGTAATATTCAGTTAATTATAATTAATTTTTAATCACACTCTCACCCTTTATTCGTACCGATCGTTAACCTCTCTTACTAATCGCCAAAGTTAATTACTCCATAGAATAAGACTTTTACGTAAAATGAGGCAGTCGAATGATTGGATTATTTAACTATTTCTATATGGAGGCAACATGAAAAGTTCAACCGACCTCATCGTTCTCAATTTCGAAAACTGAAGCGAGATTAAAGGCAACCCCTCATGTTTGTGTATACTGATAGTAGACCATCTATATTTTACTATAACAGAGGTTTTCATAAAAAGAAATTATGTTGCGCAATGGTAATGTTAATCGTTAAGAAAAAAAATTCTTTTTATTCTTATTTTTATTCTAATATATATTTGAATACTTCTTAATGCTAGAAAAAAAAAACCTTTAACATAAAATGTTTAAAAAAGAAAAAAATAAAAAATAAAAATCTGTCAACTCTTTCAAGTTAAACAATCATTTGTTTACAATTTTTTTTTTTAATTACTACATTGATTAATATCAAAAATGTATGGACTCTAAATTTGAAGGTTAATTTGAAAATTATATTTCGTAAATATTACGCAAAAAAATTAAAAATGAATGAAAGTGTATCAACATATAAAAAAGTGTAATTCTCAATAGAAATGGCATCAGTAGCGCCAAGGTGTTTCTGTAAGGACAAAGTCAGTTTGTTTTCTGTAATAGTAATTATTATTATTTAAGAAAATAATATAATATAATTATCAATGCAATATTTATATATGAATGTTTGTTATATATCTCCTAAAAAGGAGATAATTAATTCTACATTGAAAAGTTCATATAATATATAGAAAGAGAAATTTATCGATCTCGATACAGCATCGTCTCTTGAATTACAAAAAATCGTTGAAGCACTTAGTTTTCCTGGAAAAGGTTTATTAGCTAGTGACGAATCGCCTACGAGTTTAAATGATCAATTTGAAGAATTTGGAATAGAAAATACAGAAAATTTTCGACGAGATTACCGACAGATGTTATTCTCTGCTAATAAGGTAAATCAATCGACAAACTAATATTTGATTTAGTATTAAAAATATGAAAATCTTATCGATAAAAACAATTCTTACGAGTCTAGTATGAATTAATGAAATACATAAGCGGTGTTATATTGCATAATGAGACACTTTATCAAAAAACAACCGATGGCATCAGTTTTGCTGAGTTTCTTCAACAAAGGAACATCGTGCCAGGTATTAAAGTTGATAAAGGTTTGATTAATCTTTCTGGTACCAAAAATGAGTCAACGACAGAAGGCTTGGACGATTTAAAGGAAAGATGTATGCAATACAAACGAGAAGGTTGTCACTTTACCAAGTGGAGATGTGTTTATTCAATTTCAGAAACGAAACCGAGTCAATTGCTTATGTCGGTAAATGCGAGCACGCTTGCAAGGTGAACCACCATTATGTCGAATACATATATAATCTATATATAGATTTACATATAAAAAATTTTTTTATTGGATTAGGTATGCGACTATATGTCAAAGTGCTCGTTTGGTACCGATCGTGGAACCAGAGATATTATCTGTCGGAGAACATAGTATAGAAAAAGCTTTACAAATTCACGAAGAGGTACTGTCTATTGTATTTAGAGCTTTAAACGAACACAGAGTTTATTTAGAGGGTATAATCCTGAAACTCGCAATGGTATTGCCGGGTGTTAAAGATACAAACTACACATCGCAAGTGAGTAGATGCTTATAAATAAAATGGTACCATTTTTCAATTATTAACTGATAGATTTTAAATATATGCTCATTTATTTTTAGATCGTAGCCGATTATACTTTGAAAGCGTTACAAAGGACGGTGCCTCCGGCCGTACCAACGATTTTATTTTTAAGTGGTGGACAGACCGACGAAGATCCGATATTAAATTTGAACGCAATAAATACGTCAGAAGGGAAAAAACCATGGACTTTGAGTTTCTGTTATGGTCGCTACTTACAAGTACGTATCATAATATAAAATCTTTTTTAGAATGTTATGATAATATTTCGCTATTTAATTTAATAAAAAAGAACGAAGCTATGAAAATTTGGAAAGGAAAAGTAGCGAATGTAGAAGCAGCTCAGTCAGTATTTCTGAAGAAAGCTAAATTATGCTCCGAGGCATCACTTGGAAAAGTCAACATACAAGACCAATGCCAATAAAATAATCAATGAAAAAATATTTAATATTTACGGATAATCAAAGATGATTATATTGACGAAAATATATATTGACGAAATTGCAAGACCAATTAAATTAAACGATTGGATGAGTGCAATTTTATCACTTTATTTTTTCAACAAAAATGTATTATATTTATCTATTAAACAAGAAAAACAGTGAACGGTTATCGGAATGACCTGCCTTTTGATATGAAATCTGGAATCATTAATGTAAAAAAGTAGAATAAATATATTTCGTGTTTATGTTTTCAATACGAACGTGCGTTATTTTATTCGTTGAAATCTACAAGGATATGCGAAAGATCTTGCATAAGAGTACATTAGCTTTAACAGTGAAAAAAATGTATAAAACTTCAAGCTAGAATGTCGAAAGAAGGTGCCCTTGGTTGACCTCTAAAGTGAAGGTTCTCAATAAAACATAACTGCGTACGTGCTTGATTCGTCGAATATATGCTACGTGCCAGCTGAGACGTATTACACATAACAGACTACATATTACTCTTTTACTGGTCAATATGTCATCATTTTCACGGAATTCCACCAATGAACGCTTGCTAGCTGTTCCCTCGAATGAAACCAATTACCACGTGGTGCAATTCAGTGACGTAGCAATCTGGAATTTCAAAAAAATCTCGTCATAATTTTTCATTAAAAAAAAACAACAAATTCATATAAAAAATATATAAGGTATATTTATTTTAAACATTTATTTCATATATATATTTTTCAAAAGATACAGTTCCGCATACTACTATTATGATCTTGTATTGGTGTCTCTTTTTTTAAACAAAGATTTCAGATTGAGCACCACGAAACATCGTGCATTATCGCGCATGCGCTAGTAGCGCTCATGTAGAGACTTTGAAATCGCCGTGCACCTTTGCTCTCCTCAGTTGTTCTCGAATCCCCGGTTGAGAAGGTTATAACGATAACGTGCGTGTACGTTTCCAATATCAATAGTCGAATCCATCTCAATAATAGGTAAGTCAAATTTACATTTTAATTGTTGAATGAACGTTTATCACAAATCAATATCCACGATTTAAAGTGAGAGTAAATGACAATTGTGAAATTCGTTTGTGGAAAGAAAAAAAATGATGGCTAACATTGAGGATATTACGAAGACTTGACCTTGACTGACATTCGGCCGACACCCAATTTTTTTGTATTCTTTAACTTTAATAATAATATCAACGTTAATGAGAATATCTTTTTGCTTTCTAACATCGATCCAACGTTAATTTTTCAAATTTTTTTTCTCCTATATAAATAAATATCGTAGTGTCAAAACTTTTTGGATCGTATATTTTTATAGAAATAATCATATAACATGCATTATTATCAGGACCATATAATAATTATACAATTATTATCTTTTGTAATATTGTCATGTGAAAACTAACCTATATTCGAGACGAAATAAGTAAAAAGATAAATCGAGAATCTTTACTCTTCGGACAATCGATCTTAAAGGTTAAAATAATAAGAAATACGTAGTAAGTCGATCTATAGTAGTTCTTAGAATGGTATAATATATATGTATCAACCTTTATTTAAATGCAATAAATGAAAGTTGGCGAATAATGAAACTTGGCCAAAAAGGAAAACGTTGAGTGATGCCAATTTCCTGTTCGATATAGTATCAATTTATTTTATAGATATTATCATTCTGTAATCATATTATAAAAGTAATAAACAATTGTTGCAATAGGATTTAAGCTAGGATTGATTTATGCAAGTGGAAACACGTTTAACTTACATTTGACATATGACTCATGAATGTGTGATCTTTAATATTCTTACGATTTAAGTCTTTTATTATCTCGTTTATATACATAAAATATGAAAAATGTACTAATGTTTAGTAATACATCTAATATATTCCTTTTATGGTTATTGAGAATAATTGTTTTGATTTATATTAATAGATTTTGATCAGTATCAAGTGGATCAAATTCCGTTCATGTTCATGGTTAATAAGTTTATTCATCATTTTAAATAGATATCAAGGAAGTTTTATTAATTATTTCACATTTTTAAATTTCGATACGTTATTATTTAAATACAAAATAAATATATAAATAATAACGTAAGCAATAAATGCTATCGTATATTACAATGAATTAAGAATCATAATTTCAATGTGTTCAGGTATTGATGATATAATATAAATAATGAGATGTATGTATAAAGCTATCGAATAGATTTATATTAAACAACCTAAAGAGGTCACTTAACACGCGCATGAAATAATGATTCCACGTGTGTTACATTTGAGACCCATCAAAGGTTCACATGCATTTCGAATTTCGTCATTTGAAACATTGTCGAAACAACTGTCGTACGTGTTAATATAGGCAACCTAGGTATTTATTTCGATCGTATTATTTTTATCTTTCATTCAGTTTATTTTTTTCTGTTTTTAATAATCGTACGTTCCGTTAGTCAATTTTGTTTATTTCTTTTTTTTATACCAATATCTACACTAGATTTTATTTGTTTGTTTTTATACTATATATATACTAGTATTTACATAAATCAGGATCAACTACGAAACAATATTGATAAGATATAATAAATATGCTGTTTTCTGCATTGTCGACTTTTCTGTTGATTATTTGATTAACGAATAGAGGGCAGTGAAATGTTTTATTCTGTATATTTCCAACTATGTTGTCTCCAACTTACAATCCCACTTTTATCTACAATCCAAATAATTTTTCTTTTCGAGCATATCTAATTGATTATGATAAATATAAAAATATGATAATATTAATTATCATTTTTAATATGGATTATTTGGGAGAGACATTGGTCTTTTTTTTCGATTATGTTATCATGACCCTGAACTTTATTCACCGAGTAGCTTATCTAAAATGAATACAAAACATATTATTGAACAATTTCGAGTTCAAAAATTAATCAATTTCGTATTATAACGTAAATAAGACACGCTGTTATTTTATTATAGATGCAATTAAACATTTTAATTATTTTTTTAAATTTCGTGGATCTTTTATTGATTACGAATGTTCTTGTTGTGCAAGTGTCGGCAATTTCCAACTTTCCCAGCTGTCGGCAATACTCAGCAATATCGTGTTATCTAACACGAACTATACATTCTTTTGTACATGAAACATATGGATAATAAATAATAAAATATCGAATAACAAAATCACGTTTTAGATTATATGGTTTTGCTTAAATTCGAAAAATTTAGATTATTATCTAACACAACGCACATACCAACGTATGTCGAATTATATATATATATATTTTCGTACAAAATTTATTTATAGACTTCACAGAATTTCTCTTCGAGTTCAGTGTGATCTTCGGTAACATATTATATTCTTTTTGAATATATGTATTTGTTTGTTCAAACGATTATGAAATTAGTTTAGAAACTGACAGTACGCCTGTGCAGTGAAATAAAATAGGCGTAAGATGTTTTTCGTTTTATCGAGCGACATACCAAAATCGTTAACTTACTAATACTATTTTTACAAAAATTTCTTCGTAAAATAATCCCCTTCCCCTCTTAACAAAACATGTGATATCCGTAATTTATTGTTATTACAGACAACAGCTGTGAATTTGTTTAGGTTCAAACGTAAAAGTAAAAAACCGTTATTTAATAATTTTCGTTTTTTATCATTGAAATTGCATATCTCTTGTGAGAGCAGTTAACCAATGACAAACAGGTTTATCTTGTTGCGCCACAATGAAGTAGAGTGTCGAAATTTACATAAGATTACGTATACCGTGCACCAATTATCTACAAATGTCGATTTTATACCTACGAAAATTATTCTGAATAAATTTTGTATAGGTATTATTTTCATTTTTAGAATATATGTATTTCGAATTGTGTATATGTGTATCTTGAAATTATAAAGTTCTGTACTTCATAAGATATTTATCGATCATAACCAATGAAAAAGACAAAACGATGACCAATGATCCTTACTACCAACATCCTAAAAAATATAAATTTATATATCTCTTATCTAAACTCACAGAGAGTAATATTCTAACATAACTCTTACTTAATTTATAAGAAAGATAACGCCCATTAAAAAATACGTTTCCCATGGGAGAATATATACTTTCCCCATCTATTTCATTAGTCCGCAAGAACTTTGCAACAGCAAGTAAGCAGGGAGACAGGTATCCTCGGGTCATGAATTCAGAACACGCAGGGGGAATTATATACCCCACTACCATTTTATAATGCGCGCATGCGCAAGTAAAGAACGTCTGCGCGTGCTGCATTGCGGTTTGTAGAATGCCAACCACCCCCTTTCTCTTTCTATCATATACATATAAACATACATACAAGGATAGAGAGACGCACATTTGCACATTTTCCGTCGATCCTTTATGAAAGCTGCCTTGCGGTGGATTCACCGCACTGCAGCCAGGTTTGCCAGCGTAACGACGCCATTACCCCCATCGACACGTTCTTCTCCCACCCCCATCAAGCAATCACGAATAGGGGGTGCGAGTGAAGTCGGAGCCCCGCGAACGGTCAGTCGGTGACTCGCGCTCGTTGCAAACGCGAGTGCGTGATTATCCGTCTTCTTTTCCCTTTCATTCTTCCTAATCCCTTCGTCTCTTTTTTTCTTTCTATCTATCTCTACCTTTTCCTCTTTCTAATACGAATCTTTCCATCTGTTCTATTTTTCTCCATTTAATTTAATTTTTTCTTTTTTTCTCATCGAGTCATTGAGAGAAGGGATGTAGTCGTCACATTAGTTATAGGACGACCCTCGGTCGGCCCGTACGGGCCGACCGATCGCGTCCCTTTCTATTCTTTTCTTTCTTTTCTTTTCAACTATTCTTTACCCTTTCTCATTCTAATCTTCTCTTTCCTATGCGATTATTATTTCGTGAATTATTCAGTTTTTTCTTTTTTCTTTTTTTTATTTTTCTATTTTTTTAACGAAATGACGTGGAACGAGCATTCTATATTACGAAGAGTAACATCAACGAGAATTTTTTCTATTAATGTGACATGATATTTATTATTTATCGCTCTAATCTTTCATTATAATTATAATTACTGATGTTATTATCTGTGATTTTAATTATCTTCATTATCGTTGGTCTTTATATCTTTCTCTCTCCTCCTCCATTTATATGCAAATATATAAATATATATATATATATCTGTATATATATATATATATATATCTTTGAGATTGTTACTAACACAATTATTATCGTTAATTCTATTCTTATTATTAATACCATCGGTATTCGTGATGTATGCGAATGTGTGTACGTGCGCGCGCGTCACCCCATCGACGAGGATGACGCCGCAAGGGCTTATTTACGGTCATTGGACCTAGACCGAACATAATGACGATGGAACATGAAGGTAAAGGGTGACGAGTCTGCTATCATATTTAGAAGAATCTCCCGCACGTTCTTATCCAGTTAATTATAATATCTCGGATCGATATTTTTTGTAGACCGTATGATTTATATATAGTCGATTTATTTACTCGATAACCCTTTCTTTTTTTCTTTATACAATCATTATTTTAATGAACAATCAAATATTAATCCTACTTGTTCTTTTTTTTTCTTTTTACAACGATCGATTGTCATATTGTTTTTGTATTCGTTGCACATAAGCTCGCAAAGATCTATTTGGATCAAAATTATTTTTAATTTTTATTTCTCAAGCTAAGCTCATTCTTTGTAGTTTTACTACATGCTTCGGTAACTAATCGTATAGGTTTAGCGTCGACTAATGATAATTCCCTCTTTGTGGCGCAATTTTATAATTTGATTAACTAATTATAGGAATATGATAATCATAGGATACTTAATAATATCACATTGGGAAGACTATATTTATACATATGTAGATACACGTACATTATTTAGATAGATGTAATTACTATTTATAAGGTGATATCATGATTTATTTAATGATTGTGAAATAAAATTATTTTAAATAGAAAAATTATTATATTATCTATCGTATCATTTATATAATTTATATAAGGATAATAAAATTGCTTCCCTCGAAGCTATCTACCGATTTCTAATCGTAGCAAAAGCCCGTACAGCTCGTTGCTTTTTTAATCGTCTTTTCTTTTGATATCGTTTTATTGATAAGCTCTTCAGTACGTCACTTTCAGCTATGACGTCACACGCAGATTGCGTGAATAGGAATTGTAGGTAAACGTCTTTGAATGTCTTTGAATGAAACGTGTATTTTCTTTTTTTTTCCATCTTAAAATGCCGATGCCGCGCTATCTCTGACAAAAGCAACATTTTGGTTCAATAATAATTACCAAGTTTCAAACTTTCTCTCTCCCGAATTCTCAAGAACTTACTTAATAAGTTCTATTGTACACGTTTCTAGTAAGTTTGACATTATCTTTCTATGATAATAACTTTCAACGACATTGTTCAACCACTCGAATCGGATAGTTCATTTCAAGTTTGTCAAGTTATTTAAATGTAAATGAAACATAGGTTTTATTAACTAAGAATATACAGGGTGTTCTATAAGGTTTGATCCATAATTCAGGAAGGTATCGAGAGGATCCCATAGAACTACTTTTTAATAGAAACCAATGACCTCCGCGACCAATGCTATACAGGGTCTTGAAGTTGGTCGTCCGACAACTTGTCATACAAGACATAAAACGATTTACTTGATTTTTAGATAGGCTTAAATGCGATGAATAATCTAACACGATTAATTTTTTATCATTTGTTTTAAGTATTAGCATAACTCGTATATTTATGAAGAGAAGGAAATGAACAAGTTAAATAAGTTGTTTTATGGGATCCAGTCAATACGCTCTTGAAGTATAGGTTACATCTTTTGGGACACTGTATATGTTTACGAGTTGTTGGATCGATGAAAAAAATTTCAAATGAAAATATAATGTGTGTGTGTGTGTATGTGTATGAGGACAATATAATTATGCATCGTTAAGGACTTCCATTAGCAACCGATATTAACAACTATTCAAAAAACTTTTTAGTGTGTAATAACTTACAAACGAAACAACAGCCCTTTCATTTTCTCCTTCATTATCTATTCTGTTTTTTTTTTAATCTAGTAAATTACATAAAAAATAATTAACTTCCATTCGTAGAAAATGGTAGCCGAAAAGTACGACAAGCTCGAGCCCGAGCTGAAGGAAGAATTGAAAAGACTTGCCGAACAGATTGTTGCTCCTGGAAAAGGAATTCTCGCTGCTGACGAATCTACGGCCACGATCGGTAAACGTCTGAAGGATATCAATGTTGAGAACAACGAGGACAATCGAAGAGCATACAGACAATTACTTTTCACCGCGGCAAAGGTACGCCATTATATTTCAAAAGGTTTAAGTTGTTATTTACATTTTCTTCTTTATCAATGATATTTATTAAGGAGCGAGTCAATGAACGAATAATACGTATAATAATTCTTGTCACGTAGTTACAATTTTAAATTATTTATTTACTTGTTATATTCACAATCGATGCTAAACGTCCACGTTCATTTGTAGTTTACATACGCGTCCATTGTCCATCATCGATCAGTATCGATTGACGTTTTAATTAATTTCAACGATTACTCGGACAAGTCAGAGGAACAAGAAATTAAATTTAGAATATCGTTTTAGAGTTTCACACAGTCAAGTTTTAAGTGCTTAATTAACTTTTTACATCTTTCTTCAATATTAAAAATCGTTATTTTAATAGGACGTGATTGGACAACATATCTCCGGTGTGATTCTGTTCCACGAGACTTTATACCAGAAGGCTGACGACGGTACACCATTCGTCGAGCTCTTGAAACAACGTGGCATCCTTCCCGGTATCAAGGTCGACAAGGGTGTTGTACCACTCTTTGGTACCAATGATGAATGTACGACTCAGGGACTTGATGACCTCCAAGCACGTTGCATCCAGTACAAGAAGGATGGCTGTCATTTCGCCAAGTGGAGATGCGTTCTTAAGATCAAGAATGATACGCCTAGCAAGCTCGCCATCTTAGAAAATGCGAATGTTCTCGCTCGTTACGCTTCGATCTGTCAGAGTGCAAGAATCGTACCAATTGTCGAACCCGAAATCCTTCCTGACGGTGATCACGATCTTGCTCGTTGCCAACAGGTCACGGAAGAGGTTCTCTCTGCTGTTTACAAGGTTAGAAAAATATTTATCCATTTATATATATAAGAGTTAAATGGGAAAATGTCGCAATAAAACGTGTCAGCTGAATGATACAAGATCTTGCCAAATGATGCAACAGTCACTATTTTAAATTTTATTTCATACTGATACTTTAACGATTTAAAAGGATTAGTGAAGTTGCCGAATCTTTTCCAAATTTTGTTTGTTTTACTAGTATTATATTATTTAAATTATAACTTTTAGGCGTTAGCCGATCATCACGTCTATCTCGAGGGAACCCTCTTGAAACCAAACATGGTGACACCGGGTCAAAGTTGTCCAACGAAGGCAACACCTCAACAAATCGCAGGAGCGACTGTAACCGCGTTGCTGCGTACAGTTCCACCCGCAGTACCTGGTATCACCTTCTTGAGTGGTGGACAATCCGAAGAAGAAGCCTCCGTGAACTTGGACGCCATCAATAAGTTTCCAGTTAAAAAACCTTGGGCATTGACCTTCAGCTACGGTCGGGCTCTTCAAGCCTCCGTTCTTCGTGCCTGGGCTGGCAAAAATGATCAAGTGTCCGCGGGACAGAACGAACTTATCAAGAGGGCTAAGGTACCATTTTATGTATAACATTTTATCTTATGCTACTTTCTCTTTATAATACTTAATTTTTTATATGTAATATTTTTCCAATCAATATGTATACTTACTTACTTTTTCTATATTTTAAATTAGCTTGTGTAATATGTTATGTTTCTTACTTTTTCTGTTATATTCTATTTTTTTACTTTTTCTATCTATGTCTAACGCAGCAAATTCTTTTATCTGTTGTTTGTTAGCTTTGTTTCTTCTTGGTATTTTATAGTTTCTAATAATATTACTAATTTTATTGTTTATTGTTAATACTACGATCACAACGTTTATCGTATTCAATGATACACCATTGATTTTTCTGTATAGTGGAATAGTGGCTAATTTTTTTTTGCATGTCCATGAATTGTGTGCTTATTTAGGCAAACGGTGCTGCTTGCCAAGGCAAATACGTTGCTGGCAGTATTTCTAGCAAAGCTGGTGACACTTCTCTATACATCAAATCGCATGTATATTAAAATTGTTTTTCCTTATTCTGTGTGAGGCTATATACTACTATAACAGTGAGTACATAACAATATAAAATTCATATTATAAATTTGGAATATAAGATTAACGTTTATATTCAAAAAATTATCAATTTCTTTGCCATTATTGAAAATATTATTTATTACGTATTTCATTAAAAAAAAAAATACATGTTTTATCATTGTTTCTTAACAGGCCAACAGCGAATCGGCACTTGGAAAATACGCGGGAGGTGTCACAGGAGCTGCCGGCGATGCTGCGCTCTTTGTAGCAAATCACGCGTACTAGAAGAAATGTTCAGTTAATAATAGTTTAGAAATTCAGTTCATCTGTCGAATACGATCATCGTCGATCATTCTTTTGAGAAATAGCGTAAAAGAAAAGATCCATTTAACATTCTGAACAAAAAGGATAAAATAATAATAATAATAATAATAAAATAATAATAATAATAACAATAATAATAATAATAATAATAATAATAATAATAATAATAATAATAATAATAGTAACAATAATAATAACGAATCAGAGAAATAATAATAACAAATAAAGAAAGGGAAAAAATGGAAGGAGATCATCGTCGATGATCGTTGCGATCTTTTGCGATATTTTTCATGATGTTAACCTTCGATTTTACAAATTCACCGATAATTTCCTTCGCGATTAATAAAACTTCGTTTTTAATCGTCTTTTTACTCCATAAGTTTCATAGAAATAACCCTAAAAAGGTATATCATATGTATGAAACAAACGCGTAATTTCATCGCAGAGATTTTTCAAATGTGATTGCGCACAATAACGCTAAGCAAAAATAACGTTGAAAATATTATCGATCGTTCGTCAATAAAAAAAATAAAGAAATAAAAAAACAATGAATTTCTCTGTACACGATTTTCATTCTGAACTTCGAAGGCGAGGATGTTCGAGCAGAAGCGTAAAAATATTTTGAAGATTATTAAGAAAACCAAAGAAAAAGAATAGAAAAATATGTAACAAACATATGTGCAAATTTATGATGAAAAACAAAGTAAACAAATTCGACGATGACACAAATTACACATCCTACGCATAAACGCATACAAATACGAATACACATTATTATATACTGTATTCTGTAATACTATGATATATATATATATATATATATATTTATATTTATATATATATATATAAACAAACAAAAAGCTAAGAAGAAATATATATATATATATATATATATATATATATATTATATTATATTATCGTCAGTGTCGTTAAAATATTCTACGTGTGTAAAAAGAATTATAAACTAAACAAATCATATTAAATGTTGTTTGTTAGAAAATGAATCCGTATTACAGAAGCGTATTATTACGTTATTTACTTATAAAATTATATATAATCTATAGATATTTAAGAAATGTATTGAAAAACATACTTGTACGTCGATGTTATACTATTATCTAATGTTTTCATTGTAATTTAGGTCACCAAATACACTGTGGAGGGTACAAATGTTGTTCTTTACTTAAGTCAATTTATAACCTATGAAAATTTTACTCAAAAAATATTTAAAAATGTATTTCCTTAAATTAATTAACAGCGATAATCAAAACCTCAGAAATATATGTATGTGCACATGATAATATAAAAAAATAACGCATGCAACTATATGTATATGCATGTGTCAACTGTTTTATCATACTGTAAATGTGTAATGTATAAGTACTTAATTGTACCGGTAGATGGTAGCTTCGACAAAAATAATACAATCGATTTAAGTTACTCAATTAACCTCTATATAATTGAAATCTATACAACAGGTTATATACTAGGCCGGAGTTTATAAGCAGACATAATATCGTTTAATTAAAAAAGTATAGTGAATAAATTATTTAATGCTCAGCACGTGCAACGTGAAAATATAACTCGTAGAATCTTATCAATGAATATTTATAAGTCGTTGTATTCAATGGCACGAAGAAATTATGGAAGAAGCAGAAATAGTGGAGCACTTTTACGGAGTATATTTATTATATTGTTTGAATCCAAAGTACAAAGGCAGAACTTATATAGGTTATACCGTAGATCCACGACGTAGAATTAAACAACATAATGCCGGTAAAAAATATGGCGGTGCATGGAAAACTAGCAAAAGAGGTCCATGGTAATAGGATACAATATACATATGGATACAATATATCACTATTCCATGAAATAGTAATACATATATATACACATCACGTATAGTATATATATCGCATAAGATTAATTATTTATCATAAAAGATTTGCAAGATAGATTTTTTTTTAGGAGCATGGTGTTAATTATTCACGGCTTTCCTAACAATACTTCTGCATTGAGAGTAAGTAAATTATCCTACAAAATTGAAACAATTATTATTCATTATAATTTATATAAAGTATATAACAATCATAATAAAGCTATACATTTTTAGGCTTATAGTTTTACAATTTGAAAAGAAGAAAGATATTAATCTAAAAAGTCTCAAAAAAGAATAATTGATTTTTAAAATCACAGGTACTTTTAGCCCACGTCATATATTTCAATTGTAATATATTTTTATTTATTACTTAGTTCGAATGGGCATGGCAGCATCCTCACGTAAGTCGACGTTTAAGGCATGTATCGAAAAAAAAATCAACCCAAAAAACTATAGAATTTTATTTGATGGTTCTCTCGGAAATGCTCAAAGTTGGACCCTGGTGTCGTTTACCTTTAACAATTCGTTGGTTGGACGATGACTTCGCTCAAACTTATTCCACTTCCTTTTCACCGCCTTTACATATGCCGATATGTTACGGGAAAGTCATACCGCGAAAGGTCACTAAGAGAAGTCCAAGAAAAGAGAAGGCCATCGAATCACAGATGGAAGAAGATTATATTCCTGTACTCCTTTGCTCAATTTGCGGATTAATAAGCGAAAAAAACGAATCTGTTACGTGTATAAAACCGAGTTGTCGACTGATAGCACATTTAATTTGTTTGGCACAACATTTTCGTAAGGACGACCAAATCTTACCGATCGAGGGTACATGTCCTTCCTGTAATACCAACGTCCTTTGGGGTGATTTGATAAGAAAGATGATAGGTTGTTATCAAGACTTGCAAAGTGATGTTGATAACTCTCCACTTATAATCAGTAGCGATGAAGATATCGTAGATTAATTATTAATTAATTGTTAGGTCTTTAGATTTACATTTTATGCAACATAATCATGTTTTATAACTATGTCATTTTATAACAGTAAATCATGTTTTAAGATTATAAGAAAAAAAATGGTCTACAACTGACTCTGAATCATTAACACTATTGAAAGATATAAATATATATTTTCTCGCATAGTGTGCTAGATATATGAAGTTATAACATAAATACTACTTTAATATGTAATTAGCACGCGCGTAGCGCGAACCGTTAGTACTTTTGTTATACGTGATCAAACGAAGCAGCACATATCGTGCTGTCCATAATTGTTAACTAACATTTAGGTCACAGCAATCATTTTTTTTGCCGTTGTCAAGTCTATGTTAATCACAAAATACATACACACACATAAACACACACACATATATATATATATACCACTGATTAATAAGAAACGGATAAGTGAATAAATAAATAATTAAATAAAGAATGTATTATACATATATCTTCAGTTAAAGTGCAGATCATTTCAAATTCATATAATCCTTAGAATAGATCAGGTATCAGATCATCGTCAGCATAATCGGCATAATCTTCCGCGCCAGGAGGCACAAATATTCCTCCAAGAACACCAGAAATATTTTCACCTAATCCCATCGACGTTGCTACACCAAAAACGAGTCTCATCACGAGCAATCTTATGAAATTTGCCGGATTGGTTTCTTTACTTTGTAACGACAATTGCTTCGTTTTCTTATTGTTAGATCGACATTCGATCTGAACGATCTGTAAATTATAATAAAAAAC
Source organism: Vespa mandarinia (assembly GCF_050613455.1). Lineage (NCBI taxonomy): Eukaryota > Metazoa > Arthropoda > Insecta > Hymenoptera > Vespidae > Vespa > Vespa mandarinia. Next base: position 3,980,955 of record NC_140816.1, on the reverse strand, counting down.
AATCAGACTTCTTACATGCATTATCAAATCTTTCTCAATATTGTTGAATGAAACAATGGTACGAATTGATCAACGTGGTTCATTGAACGATATTATCAATGAAACCTGACGTCATAACATAAACAACTTCACGATGAATCAACAAAATTGATTTGATAGAATTGAAAATGGAAATTTCAAAATGATATGCAATTTTACTTACGCTCAAACATATCAATATTAAAGCGGATAACGTCATTGTCACTTTCATTTTTTATATTTGGCTCACGTTAATCGCTTTCGATGATAAGAAATAGAAGAAGAAGAAAAAAAGGAAGCACAACACGTTCCTGACGTAGTTCAAAGTCGATTCTCGTCCTTGACTCGAGAAGCACGTGCAATAGGAATACGTTATAAACGAAAGAACCGATTTCGCAGACCGAACGAATTATACTGAGTGGAATCGATTAATTTTTACAAATACAAACACGTTAAAAGAACGAAGATATGTCATTCGTAATGAATTCAAAGCTCCTCGGTAAAACGTTTCGATCAGGCACTCGTGAAGGGACAGAAGAGAAATAAGCGTTAGCTTCGTGTTCGCAGAACCTAAGTTCTTCTTCTACAATAACGGTACATGACGAAAAAAGGCATCCAGGCCATCTCCTCTTTGTACGATACGCGTGTAAGGTTGGGGCACTAGTCACGAATCAGCAGAAGACTCGAACGATGGCAAAACGCAATCAAGAAAAGATCTTTAACCGGTTTTGTAAGAATGTTTTGAAAATAATTCTATGATAAAAAAAAAAAGAAATAGTAAAAATAAGATATCGTTAATTAATTGATGATAAATGATTTTAAATATTTCAAAAAGTAATCGATCGAGTCTTTGAAATAATTTTGAAAATATATCGACGAAAGATTCGTTCATTGTTTTTCCTCTTTTCATGAATGAGAGAGATTACTCGATGATCTCATGCTGATTACAAATAACAATGTACCAGCCTTGTTTTGACCTGAATCGATGATAGTTTTTTACTGATCAGATATTGGACCACATAAATTCTCGAGCAAGATAAGACTAAACAGTAAATCTTGTAATCTATAGATCTTTCAACATGTCTTCTCTTTGCCTGAGACCCCATAGTACAAACTTGGTATAACAGTAGTCCCGGTTACCTAGAAAATCGTATGACCAATTAAGAATGAACGAACCTCGACGTACGTTCGATCAAGTAGACTAGTGAAAGAAGACAGCTATCAGGCTACCGGAATGGCTAAGCTCATCAACGATGGTTAAGTATCGTTTGTGAATGAATAAACGATGAGGGTGGCTCAATTGAATGGTAATTAAACGACGTGTCGAACTTCCGAGCGCGATTGGACGAACGATGACTGAGCCGGTCCACGAAAGAGCAACACAATGACAACAATGACGCACTTCGTTAGAACCGTCGAAGGACGAAGAGATAGACGTATCAACGTTCCCTTTGGATTTACCGGCCGATTCAAGCGTAAGGAGTACCCTGCCCCTTCCTATTAGGTTCGTAATGAAAGGCAGGATGCGACTGGGACCGGACGTGACGGTCCTAGAATACGCAAACAGTTCCAGAAAAGAAGGAAACACCTAGCTGTTCGACGATGATGACTCTACGTCCAGAATCGATCAAGATTGACACTCTTCTCGAAGAACCAAGTACAATTTATATTTTCTAGGAGATTTTAAATTCTACGATTTATTTTTGATCAAAGGAACACAGTTTCATTTAAAAAAAATTCAGAATCATCTGGCATCGTTGTTAGTACGTTTATAAAAAATTTATGTTTTGAAGAGATAATTTCTTTTTAGAGACGTCACAATTACGGTTTGGTGATTGTAAAAAAAGTATTACTATGTTAACCCATATGTTTGTCTAATCTCATACACTTGAGAAAATACATCTTGTGAATATTGATCCGATACCATTCGAACCAAATGCCATTCTACGTTGTAGAATTTTCGCGTGACTTCTCGCGTGAATCGTGAAAGGTTTCTTCAACCGTAAGAGATCTATCATATCTTTCATCTTTCTTATGTAAAATGATATCGATTATTTTCAAGCTAAACATTCATATCAACATACAAGATAGAAAGTAAACTGTATTAAAAATAGCCAACAAAAGAGAAGATGATAATTGTTTTTTTTTTTTGATTGAAATATAAATATTAATGAACTTGTCTGCTAACATTTAACTTTCTATGAAAGTCTGGACACCCTGTATAGATTCGTATACATATGTGTAGGCGCAGTTGCAGTAAGTTAGATAATGTCCTGACAGGGTCTATGAACTCCGCAAGCGCATTTACTTCGTATTGCAGTGATGTGCGCGGCGGTACAACGTTTAAAGTATCGCAGTGATACTTATTGATCATGTTAGTTCATCTAATAATTGGATATTTTGTTAATATCGGGTTTACATAAAAATTTATTATTTCTATCAATTGTTAGGATAATTCATATAAATCCTACGTGAATTAAACAAAAGAATTTAATCAATTTCTAATCTTTCAAGTTGTTGATATTGTTCTTTAATATGTTCTGATATTTTCTTACAATGGAATTGTAGTGATCGTGTTTCTTAAAATAAAGAAAAAAAAAAAAAAAAAAAGAAAAGAAAAAAGCAAAAAGAAAATGAATGGTACATCGTGAAAAAAAGCAATAGCACCATTCGAGTATATTTAAATCGATTATTATTGACAGAATATCGATTTCTTGTAACGAAAGGAGCCGATAAGAGGGCTGGCAGCTCGGAAGAAACAATGACACGCGTTTCTATCCTTCTACGAGTCAGCACCAATCGGAGCATGTTCCTCTTTCTCGGCACTATCCTTCAAGAGAGAGGAAAAGAAGAAGGGGGAGAAAGGAAAAAGAGAGAGAGAGAGAGAGAAAGAGAGAAAGAGAAAAAGAGAGAGAAGACTCTTGGCGATCCTCTCGTCGGCAGTGCGTGCTGCACCCTCACGGATGACACTCCGTTCCGCGCATGCTCGAAGTTTCGAAGCTCGTTTTTCATTTCAAACGATCAAGACCCAAATTTATATATTTTTCGGTTTGATTTTTTCATCTTCGAACAATTTTATATATTATTCTAATACAAATGGATATGAGAAACAAGAGGGATGCGATTAAATAGTTGATAAAGAACATTGTTTTATAATTTTGAGAGTACCTAATCGAAATGTGAATTTTTTAACAATTTTGTGACGGTGCGAGAGAAGAGATTGGTGTACGAGTTTTTTTTTAATAGAAGAAGAAATCAAACGAATAATTGTTCGTCAAACAAGATAAATATTGAAGCAGACATATAATTGAAATTTGTCGAATATAGACAGGAATAATTCTCATTCGTGAAGATGAAGACAAACAATGGAAAAAGAATGGACGCGGAAACGGTGAAAGTCGGTTGTTTTCAGATGCTTCTTGTATTAATATTTTGCATAAATTACATCATCGTATCTATGAATCACGCCCTACCGGCTTTTCACAATTACACACCGAAATTTTATTGTCAGGTAATAATCATATTTTGTTTTATGTATATATTTTGAATTTTTTTTTCCCTGTTCAAACATGCTATTCGCCATACATAAAAAATGTTTACGCGGCTTGGCCCGAGTCGCGTCGAGTGTTATATAGAAACAGCTCGTACAACTCATTAGTCCTTGGCTTAGATCCAATTTTTCTATGAAAGTATGCTGATAAATGGTGAAAGGTGAAGCACCCTTTCACGTTGCTAAGAATTGACTTATTAAAAATGTCATGTGACTATAATCAAGTGATATTTTTCTTAATAATAGTTTATTTATTTATTTACATCTATAACCAATACCAAATCTATAAACAATAGATCTATAAACAATACCAAATGTTATTCCAGCCAAGAAATACAACGAGCAGAATTTATGGCTGTCAAATCCAAAACAATTGGACGATCGAATCTAACTCGAGCACCGAACTCGAGATGAACTCCTGTTCTGGTGATTATCGATTCGCGATCGAACCCGGTGAGAATAGCGTTGTCACCGAGTGGATCTTGATATGTGAAAGAAAATATCTGACGTATCTAGCGTCGGCAATCTATTATCTTGGTGCTTTGATCGGTGCTTCGATTGCTGGAATTTTGGCTGATCGAATTGGAAGACTACCAGTTCAAGCGATTTGTCTTTACACACAAGGTACAATGGCTGTTGCATTGTACATCGTACAGGTAAAAAGATCAAATGAAAAAGAAAAACTATGATTCTTAATTGTCTAAATATTATGTATCGTTAGATGTTTTGATCGTTATTTATTTAATTCGATAACAGAACTATCCTACATTTTTGGCACTTCGTGGCCTTCAAGGTATCTTCGTACAAGGCTTACAAAACTCAACATACATATTATCTCTGGAATTGTTTCCCAGTAAATCGCGAACTCTCGTCGCTATGATCATGCAAATCGCTTGGGCTATCGGCTTGATACTCCTAGCGATACTAAGTTATTTTATACCAGACTGGAGAATTTTGCAGCTTGCTGTTTCTGTACCCACAGCGATAACAGTACTATACATCTGGTATATGGTCTAATCTATCTTAATAATCGTTTTTCAATCACAATGATTATAAAAATAATCTGAGACATACACATATATCTTTGAAAATTTATTTTGGAAATTACTTTAATATCACAATATTATTCTTCTTCTATTAAAATTTGTTTGATCGAAATTTTTATCGTGCAGGATAATACCCGAATCCCCGCGATGGCTACTAGCTAAAAATAAATTAACGGAAGCCGATATGGCGTTGGAAAGAATCGCGAAATATAACGGGTGTTGTATGAGAATACGCAGAGAGAAGGTTATAGAATCTGAGCCTGTTGCTAAAGAAAATCCGACGCCGGTGAAACCGGAAAGAAAATCACGTGTTTCTAGTGTCGACTTAAAGAAACCGAAAACTCTTGAAGTGACGACGCAAGACGAGATGGTGAAATTGCTGAATACGCCGGATTCAAATCAGCAAAAAGAGCAATGTATGAGGATTAAAGAATCAAAGTATTTTTATTTTAATAGGCTAATTAATTTCAATATTATTAGATAAAAATAATTAATAAAATTTCTTTTCTTGATCCTACTTTAGCTAGAAGTTCTACTGTAATCATTCAAGCACCCACGAAACGACTTTCATTGACGAACGTCGAATTACGAAAGGAAAATGACGTAGAAAACGAAATAAAAAATCCACCATCCTGTTCGACCAATAATCGGAGATCTAAGAGAAGTTCTCAATCCGTCTACGATCAAAAAGTATCTTCGAAAATAGATGAGGAAATTGTTGTTCTTAGAAATCCAAGGAAGCTCCAAGAAGCAAATGATAATGAAATAAAAATGGCCGAAAATTTTGAACAAGAATCAAAAAGAATAAAAAGTAAAACTTTACAAAAATTATTCAAACGATCATTGACAAGAAAGTATAGTCTTGTGATGGTTCTTCAGTGGTATGATTTGAAAATATTATAAGATAATAAACGTTTAACTTTAGAAATTCGTTTTAAAACTATTATATTTGGATCGTTTTGTTTTCTCTTCAAGGTTTTCATCCTCCATAGCGTGTTATCTTTTAGCATCGCTTTTACCAAATTTTAACGTAAATAGACACGTGACTTTTGCTTTAGGAGGAGCCTTAGAAATTGCTACTTATACGTTTATATATTTCGTATTATCCAGATATGGAAGACGAATACCTCTGAGCATATATCAGTCTACAACTGGCGTAATATTAATCATATTATCTATTCTAATTATTTTGATAGATTCTTCTTTAGCCTGGAAAGGTGATTTACAAACAATTTATTAATTTAAATTTTAAGTTCAAATTAAAGTTTAAAGTCGATTGTTAAGTTCATTATTCGTTGTTAAAATTAATTGTTCACATTATGTTTTTTTTCCGCTTATAATAGATCTCGTGAAGACTATAGTATTGCTTTTCGGTAGAGTAAGTGTAATAAGCACTATTGCTATAACATATCTCTATGCTGTTGAACTATTTCCAACTGTTGTAAGAGGAACCTGTTTAGGTTTATGCACAATTTTTGGTGAAATCGGTTCTTTAAGTATACCACAAGTGTTATCATCGGTACGTTAGTAATATCAGCAATTGAAATTATTTATTTTTCAATAATTAAGTAAATCAATAATTACAATTTTTTCTATTCAGGGAAAATACGTGACAATTAGCATACCATTAGCGATTGTTGGTGTGCTGTCTTTTATTTCTGGTATATTAGCAATCATTTTGCCAGAAACATTGAATAAGATTCTACCTGATACAATAGAAGATATTGAACAGATGTTTGTTAAAAGAAGGGATCAAAAAAACGATGAAGAAATTGTTAATGAGGATAAAAATATTGCAAAAGACGATCTTACGGAAAGAGAAATACTAAGAGAGAAACTTTTCTCGGAGGATTGGGTGGACGCCGGAAACGGTATATTAGTTAATTTTTCCGAAAATAAAAACGCGGATTGTTCGCGTGATTAGTTGAAATTTTCTTGAGTGAAAATGTGTGTTTTTTGTTTCTTTTTTCAATTTTAATCCAGGTTCACGACCACTCTGATGTAAATGTGTAAAATGTGCTTTCCACTAGAAATGTAAGTTATATTTGTCAGCGGCTTATGTATTTATTACCTTAGATTCGTAAGAACAATTTAGAAACTTTATCATTTATTGTATATACTTCTATTTTCATTTATAAAAATTCATTCTTGGAACTAACACTTCCAACATTAAATATCGTAATGAGACTGAAGAAGAAAAACTGATTTGCTATGTAAAATATTGTTTTGTACGTGGCATACACACAACATTTTTGAAATAAAGTTAAAATTATATTAATTGAAGTATGAAAATATATAATTGATCTATTAAATGCAGATAAGTATTTTATTCGAAATATATCACAGTTTGGCAACATGATTAACAAAACAGTCCATAAAAGAAATTACAATACAAAGAAATATTTCTAAGTCATATCTTCTAAAATGTATATTGTTAAGTTTTCTTATTACCAGTCATGGCTCTCTTTCAAGGAACTTTAGGTTGTACAATACCATTATTTTGTGGATTGACATGTTGGGTCTGCTCCGCTGCAGTCTGTAAAAGTCTTGTCCTACGTCTGGTATAATGTTGCCAAAGTAAAATCTGTTGATCGTCTATAAACTTGGTGCATTGTGAGTTGACGACTTCTCTTCTAAAGTGTTCGTATTGCAATAAGTCTAAGAAGTACAAACACATAGGGTATCTCAAATATTTAGCATATTCTGGCTCTTTCCAATAGAGAAGATACTTGAGGTAGTTTATAAATGTAGTATCCTTAAAATAACCACGTTGTGCTAAAACTACAAAAGTTAAATAAGCATAAAAAAAAAGTTACACACAATCTTATTAGATATTTATAACCTATAAAAATATATCTCCAATATAAAATTTTACATACAGTTTAGATAATTTGGATTTGCAAGACACTGAACGAATTCCAGTTCAACTTGGAACCTTAGACGCTGTTGGTCGTCTGTTTCCGTACCTCCTTTAAAAAATATTATTGATTAAAAGTTTAAAATCGTTAACAAAGATTTTGTTATTAATAGTAAAACATACATACCGTTCATTCCGATAAAAGATGGTTTTCTGCCTTTCATGAGACCTGGAGGATCATCCAGACGGTTCATAGTACGTTAACCTTCCACGTTTCGATAATTTTTTATCGTGACATGAAAATATTAACCATCAAATAAGGAAAAAAGAAATACAAAAATTGTCACAAAGGAAGAACGCTCTTTATAAATCACTCCGGCGAACACAACTGTTAAGATTGTTCATCACCTTTCACTCGAACCATATGTGACTTCAGCGACAGATATGGACAAAATATGAATTACAAACATAAACGGGGAATACTGTATCCATCAAGCGACTGTATCGGTATATAAACTTGTTAGGTAAAGTAGGATAGACTGCAAACTCATCAAACTTTTCAATCTCTCATATTTATATTTTTTTTTGTGTTTATCAATAGATAACATCAGCAATGATCCGCACAAAGTGATCTGCAGTAGATAACATACAACAATAGGCGGACGTATATAATTTATTTTAAATGCATGGTGAATAATAAATATAATTGATACATATAATAACTAATATATAAATTCACAACAAAAAACAAGATTTTAGCGAATATTTTGTAAAAAATAATAATTAGTGAATAATCTCTCTCATATATATATATATATATATATATATATCAAATATTATTTTACATAAGTACATACGTATTTCTTCTTCTACTTCTTCTTCTTAACATTATTCTTATTATTAATTTATTGACAATTTTAATGAACAAGGTCTCATTTTAAACATGAAGATTTAAACGAAGATATAGTTTTTACGAATTTTGTAAAAACTATTTATTTTTATGCATAAACTATCGTCGAATAAACATCACTTTTCACGCAATATTTTCCAGAGAAAATAAAGCTTTTTCAAAAATTTGAAAAATCAGATCCTCCATAAAATCTTCATCTTTAAAATGAGATCTTATTCATTAAAATCGGTTAAGAATTACACTTGTATTCATTATTATAAAATCGAGATGATGAACAATTATTAAGACATGTATCACTACTATGTGGAAGCCGATAAAATTAAAAGCGCAAGTGAAAAATAATAAAAGATAATAAAAATATTACATTTTTTCTAGTAATTGTATGTAAGAATACATTATTGTACACTTGACAATAATAAATGTAAATTCGTTTGAATAAGAAGAAAGATAGAAAATATTTTATTACGTTTGTATCATGGAATATATAATTTTTATGTCAAAAACGAAAAGATATGTATTTATGATTTAATACATGCTATGATTTAATCACATACTATCACGTATTTTTTTTGTTTTAGTTACTGGTAGGTAGTTTTAAATAAAAACTGTTAGTCTCCTTGTTAGCAAGCTCATTCATGTTATAACATCGAATGGTTTAACTCGTCTGTAATAAAACCAACCACAATAGGTATATATCAAGTGTTATTTAAATTAGAGGAAACGTAAAAGAAGAGTGATTGTACTTTGTTCTTTGTTGTAGAACTTTCATTTATGAACAAAATGAGTATAATACCAAGAATCAGTTACGAGGAAGAATTGCGAAAAAATCCTGAATTAAAAGAATCGGATATAGAAATATTGAAAGAATGGTGCAAGAAGCAACCTCATTTACCAAAAATCACCGATAGTGAATTGACATTATTTTTACATAGCAATTATTATCGATTGGAGCCGACTAAAACTACGATAGATGCCTTCTATACCGTACGAACTCACGTTCCTGAATTCTTTTCTAATAGAGATCCGCTTGGATCAAAATCACTTCGACAAATAATGAAAGTTGTGTAAGTGATCATTGTAAAAAATTTCTTAGATAATTAATTCTTATATTTTAAAATAGTTGTAACGATTATTAATTAAATAAAATTCTTATATACAGTGCAGACATGCCATTGGAGATGACAACGAAAGAGGGTCATAAAATAGTTTTCGCTAAATTACTCGATACCGATCCTTCACATTATGTTTATAATGACGCTATAAAATATTTCAGCATGGTTATAGATTATTGGTTCTATACTGAAGGTACAGGAATAGGTCATGTAATTCTTATCGATATGGAAAGTGTAAGTTTTGGTCATGCAGGAAGATTGAGCCCTATGGGATTAAAAAAGTTCCTTTATTATTTACAAGAAGCTTTACCTGTTCGTCTGAAAGGTTTACATTTTATGAACACGACAGCAGTGATGGATATCATTCTAAATATGATGAAGCCTTTCATGAAAAAAGAATTGATGGATGTGGTATGATTATTATTGAGTAGATTTCTATATTTCTACTGATAGTAATAATTGTTTTTTGTTATTTTCTTAGTTGCATGTGCACACCACATTGGAAAGTGTCGCTAAGTTCATCCCATTAGAAGCATTACCGACTGATGTAGGCGGCAAAGCAGGTTTTACTAAGGATTTACACGAAAAATATATAAAAAAGATCGAAAATCATCGATCTTGGTTTCTGGAGGATGAAATTAGTGGTCGAGTAAATGAAGCCTTGCGACCTGGTAAAAGTAAAAATGTCACGGATCTCTTTGGAGTTGAAGGTAGCTTCAAGAAACTTGAAATAGATTAACATAATGAAATGAATATTTCGAATGTATAGTTTCGATTAATTCCAAACTAAGAATGATTTATAATATAATCGTTAAAATTTGTAATTATTTCAATAGAAATATTTTAAATAAGGGCGAATAAAGAAACAAATATATTATGCTCCTATATTTAATTCTTTCATAATTTCTTACATCTATGTTCAATAAAATTTAATCTCAAAAAATTGAATGTCATGCTTTTTATAAGACCAGAACTATATCTTACACTTAGTTTTAATTTGCTATAATTATCATAACAATCTAAATAGATGAAGTACATCTCTTACATTAATAATGAGATATTAGCAACATTTCCTTGAATCTTGATGCGTTATTAAACCAATTAAATCGACGATCTCGTAGAAATAATAAGATTCGATTAAAGAGAATTAATTTTAACAAATTATACTGAAATTTTTACTTAATATGCACTTACTTACTTAATACTTTGATCTTATTGTTACAAAATAAGTAAAAAATTGTGTAAGATAATGAACATCTATATATATATGAATACTAAACACTATTAAACCGGTTCCGGTCAAGGAGAAAATATTCTGATGATGTAGTATATAGTGATATTGTCAACAAAATATAACGACAACCTTACAAGCTCCGAAGTAGTTTGGACTCTAACCAGCGAACAAAAGGTGTCGGTCTGTGCTATCAGTATTAATCGAGTTTTATTAGATACATACGGACACATACGGAGACAAACATACGCACAAAGAAGATTTTTAATCATCATTTAAAATAAATCAATCCAACGGAAGTGAAAGTAAAAACAATGTTACCTACGAATACATATTCTTTAAAAGAAGAATTTAATAAAAATCCTAATCTCAAAGAATCAGATTTACAAATCATTCGTGAATGGCTCGATAAACAGCCACATTTACCAAAAATAGAAGATATTTATCTGATATTATTCCTTAATAGTAATTATTATCAGTTAGAACCAACTAAAACCACGATCGAAAACTTTTATACTATCAGAACTCACGTGCCTGAATTTTTTAGCAATAGAGACCCATTCTTGAAAGATATTCGTACACAATTCAGTGTCACGTAAGTTCAAATATAATTTTATACAATGTTTTAAATATTTAAAATCGATAAATAATTGTAACAAATAAAACTCAAGAGAGAGAAAGAGAGAGAGAACAACAAATTTAACATAATATATTTCTTTCATTCTACGAACAGATCTCACATCCCATTAAAGAAAATGACCAATGAAGGATATCAAATAATATTTGGAAATATAATGGATCCTGAACCATCTCATTATATCTTCTGTGAAAGCGTAAAATATTTTTTCATGGTAGCAGAATTGGCTTATATAAAGATAGGACCAACTAACGGACTAGTTTATATTGGCGATGTACAGAACTTATCGCTTGGTCACATAGGACGTATGAATCTTATGGGATTAAAAAAATTTCTATACTTCATACAAGAGGCAGCACCCATTCGTTTGAAACAAATACATATAATAAATTCTACACCGGCAATGGAAGTTTTGCTAAATATGTGTAAGCCTTTTATGAAAAAAGAGTTATACGAGATGGTGAGTTTCAAAAAGAAAATTTTACCGTAGAATCATTAGCAGATTGATTCTTAAAGAGATTTGAGTCATTATAAATTTGGGGGGCTCCATTACAATAAATCAATTATATACAGTATATATTTTCTTGCTTCAATTGTTCATTGCATTGACGTGCATTCATCATGCAAATGACGAAGTTAGAAATAGATTGCACAAATTCGATTATAGTGGCAATATATACGCATATAGTAGCAATATATACGCGCGTGTGTATACATATAGATATAAAAATTACAGACCAGTCATCAGATATTAAATGATATTATATAATATAAATTTATATTATTGTGTGGGAACTCGAAGTGATTGTCTCTTTCGTTCGTGGATAATTCTGCCACTGCGTGGAGAGGTATTTTTCGAATTTAACAATCTAATTATCATTATAATTTCTATTTAGATACACTTTTCAAATTTAAAAAGTTTGGAAAAATTTTTACCCGTTGATGCACTTCCCAACGAGGTAGGTGGCAAAGGTGGTAATTTGAAAGATCTCGTTAACGAACAAACGAAATTGCTTGATGAAAATCGCGAGTGGTTTTTGGAAGATGAAATAACGAAACGAGTGAATGAATCATTACGAGTTGGAAAGTCTAAATTAAGCAATGACATTTTCGGCGTTGAAGGAAGCTTCAAGAAACTTGATATCGATTAAATGAAATCATTAATTATACAAAAAAAATAATGAATATGTATATTTTATTGTCGATCGATTTTTCATTCTAATGAGCTATAATAATAGGTTTCTTTTCTTCATTATTTATGGATTGAATATAAATTTATTATCATGTTTTCGTATGGTAATGATATATCAATAAAATTCTTTATCTTTTAAAGTTATATGAATTATGAAAATGTATCCAGATTTTTAATATTTTTTCCCATTTAATTATAAATTTTCCAATCGTCGTAAATATATAAATATATTAAAATATTTATGTATTAACAATTCATAAAAAGAAAGTCATCATATGAAATAAAATTATTTGTGGAGTTTCTTACTTATTAATCCACTGTTACATCACAGTACTTCGATGATATACCTATTTCTAGTAATCTCTAACACGCAATAACATAATTACAGGATAGAAAGAGATTCCGAGTTATAATTTTTTTTCACTTTGTTGCAATACACACCAAAATCGATTAATAATAAATCGAAAAGAAAAAAAATATATTTACGTTAAATATTAAAGCATGTTATTTATATCAAATTGTTCCTGAAACTAAATCATAGAAAAGAATTTGAGAAAACGATATATATACTCATATTTAAATATTAGACGAGATGTGTTCTCTGTTATTAATTAATAATCTCACAATTATCTTTGGTTTCTTTCTGTTTCTTGTCCATGAAAACCGGTGAAAAGAAAAGACATCGAGAACAATGGATTCATAATAATACATTTTCTCATCTGGCCTATCGAAGTTTTACCATACATTGAAAAATGTCTTCAAATCATTTGCTAATTCGCCTGATCATGAATTCATATATATAGACTAAAGTCAAAGTGTCATGCAATTGTCGATCATACGTTACTCGCTCGTCATTGCTCGAAGACAGTAACTGCGCTTGAATTCTTTAGTCTAATTTGTGTTCGTCAAGAGGCCAGAGCAAAGCTTTAACAAACAAATTTTTTCTGCAGTCTTTACGTTTGAACGACAAGTTAAAAAGAAAAAAAATAATCATTTCCAAAGATCCTTTGTGTTTCTTTTGAATTCGTAAGAACGAAAAAAAATATAAAAAAATAAAAAAAGATAATATAAAACAAAACGAAGAAGATTAATCCAAAATTGAATTATAATAAAGACGTGTTAGAATATGACGCTACAAGGTGGAATCTCATTTGAGGAGGAATTAAAGAAAAATCCGGAATTGAAGGAAGACGATGTACGAGCGTTGAAAGAGTGGTGTCAAAAACAACCCCATTTACCAAAAATATCTGACAGCGAGATAGCTCTTTTTCTACACAGTAATTATTATCGTATGGAACCAACGAAAAATACCATCGACACTTATTACACAATACGAACTCACGTGCCAGAGTTCTTTTCTAATAGAGATCCTATCAGTTCTAAGGACCTTCGTAAAGCGTTTCAAACGGTGTAAGTGTCTTTTATTTTGTGCATTTATAAAGCTCAATAATTAATCTCAATCTGATAAAGTTTAATTTTTATATTTAGATCGAATCTGGTCTTGGATAAGACTACCAATGATGGTTACAAAATCATTTATGGTAGATTGATAGACATCGAACCGTCGCATTATGTTTATAACGATGGTATGAAGTACCTTAACATGGTAATTGATCTCTGGCTTCACGAAGAGGGTACATCCAAAGGTCATGTGATCCTATTTGATACAAAGAATGTTGCGTTCGGTCATGTAGGTCGTTTAAATCCTATGGGATTAAAGAAATTCCTTTACTATTTGCAAGAAGCTTTACCCGTACGTCTTAAAGGTTTCCATTTTATGAACACCTCGCCGGTTATGGATGTTATTCTTAACATGATGAAGCCTTTCATGAAAAAAGAATTGATGGACATGGTAAGAATAAAAGAGAGAGAGAGAGAGAGAGAGAGAGAGAGAGAGAGAGAGAGAGAGTCAGATTAATCTATAATCTTTTCTAATTTTCTTCCATATTCTTTTTATATATCTATTTACAGTTTCACATGCATTCAACCATGGAAACTTTAGCTAAGTTTATACCCTTGGAAATACTTCCAAACGAATCGGGTGGCCAAGCAGGCCCTTTGAAAGACTTGAATGATGCTCAAATTAAAAAATTAGATGACAATCGTGCTTGGTTTCAAGAAGAGGAAAGAATTTGTCGCGTTAACGAATCTCTACGTCCTGGCAAAGGAAAAACAGCAACTGATTTATTTGGTGTCGAGGGAAGCTTCAAAAAGCTCGAAATCGATTGAACAATAATTTTCATTAACCATTCATACGTTTTAACAAATGTAATTTGAGAAAGAGAAAGAAAAATAAATAAATTTTGTTATTAGTAATATAGTACTTTCTATATATATATATATATATACATATATATGCATATTATAATAATTATTAAATGTAATTTTATCAAGAAAAAAAATTATAAATTTGTTCCTCGTCATCCACTCGTAAATAATTGCATATATAATTATGATATAACACGTTATCAATGCAAGTTAGAATGCAGATAACTACGCTCGATAATATGCTATATTACGCAATAAAAATATATATGTATATATGTATGTGTATGTGTGTACATACGTACGTATGTATGCGTGTATGTGTGTATATATATATATATATACACACATATATATATATATACATATATATATATATATGCATATTGTTAATTATTTCGTTATTAATAATAGAAAAATAAAAATATAAAAATGCGTACCAAAAAAAAAAGAAATATAAAAGGCCACAAAAATTCGAATTACCATAAAGCATAATAATAATAAATTATTCAACATGCCATACACATATAACATTTTACAAGCATATATTACGTACGTAAAATATAAAAATGAAATATATTATTTCACATATTAGTAAATATAAGTAAATTGTTTTACTTATATGTGCAAGAAAAATATAGTAAAATCAAGACCTTGTTTTTTCTTCAGCAAAAAATAACAATAGACCTTGACAAGAATGAAAAAGCAAAAAAATTGACATTCTGAACGTAACACGCGCATTATCTAACATGGCTATCCTTCGTATTAATTTGTTATAAAAAAAAAAAATATGTATACAAAAGAAATGAATTTTATCATTAGCAAATGTTTAATCGCATATAGCAAAATAAATATAAGCAAACTGATATCAATTAAATTTGATAATCGATATATACTTTCTAATAATCGAATTAGATAATATAGAAAATTGATTTTTTTAAAGAAGAATTTTTGTATTTCTATTTTCAAGGAAATGAGAATTTGGTCTAACAATAAGAGAAATATTTGTGTATATACTTATATACTTTTCCGAAAAAAATCTTCTAGGAATTTTAGAAAGGTTAATTTAAAACATTCTATCGTCATCGATCGAAACATCTTCGTGTGCAACATACTTAATCATCGATGAAATAAAATAAACAAGTTGATGGTGTGAAGCTACCTTAAAACATATTACCTTCACCTTCTCCCCTTTAGTTTCTTATATTACTTTCACTGGAAAAGATCCTCTCAGTCAGTCATATGTCTGTTCTCTAAGATAAGAAATATTATTTAAAATTTTTTTCATGCTATCGATTTAAAAAAAATGAAGAGTTTGATCGTAAGTGTTTAATTCATTTCTTTATCAATTAATCTATAACATTTGTTTGATATTTCTATTTTGCGCGGGGAAAATACGAAAAATTCTTAAATGTATTAATAAAAGTAAATATTTCTCTTTTTTTGTAATTAGATTGTCTTCGTTTTATCGACTTCCTGTCTTGGAGAGGTCTCACACATTTTATCAGAATATTCGACGACAACTACTAGCACATTACCACCACCTCCACAACCATACAGTTTTCAATACAAAGCGGGACGATATCCAGGACACGTTGATCGAATTCATCAAGAATCTGGAGATGGTTCCGGAACCGTTTATGGTAAATGTTCTCGTGGCCTTATATCTTCTTTATAGTTAATTCGATCATTAATTCGTTCATTTCTAACAATAATAACATTTGCTTATTAGGATCTTACTCGTTCATCGATCCTAAATACAAAGTACGAAGAGTGGAATATGTGGCTGATAAAAATGGATTTCATCCATCGTTGATAAATTACGACGATACGCTTAAACAGCCTGTTGATTCAGAAGCTGTGAAACTCGCGAAGGAAAGACATTTACAGCTTTATGAAAAATTAGCTGATGCTAATGCCCACGATATACCAATAAATGTACCAAAGGTAATGAATTCTATTAAAAATATAATTTATATTCATAATAGTCTATCTCAGCAAAAAAATGCCTGCGAATTATCTTCAAGATCATTCAATATCCTTTCTTTCACCTGATTATGCATCTATGCATCTTATGTATCTTCATGGTTTTATAGGATTCTGTTAGTGTACTAAAAGCGAAGGACAAACATTTACAGCTCTACCAGAAGATTGCCGAAGAACACGCGGCTATCGCATCTCAAAGAGAAGCAGAGCGTACAGCATATGAAGCAA
Organism: Vespa mandarinia; assembly: GCF_050613455.1. Lineage (NCBI taxonomy): Eukaryota > Metazoa > Arthropoda > Insecta > Hymenoptera > Vespidae > Vespa > Vespa mandarinia. Next base: position 3,963,923 of record NC_140816.1, on the reverse strand, counting down.
CTTCGATCGTTAATGACGTTAAGGAACATCAAACATATTAAGAAACTACTAATAATAAAGAAAAATTGTTGATATAGTATCAATAAGATGAATTTACCTGTATAAAATCTTTTAGAATTTAAAAACAAGAATTTTTGTGCAATGCAAATTTGATAAAAAACGGACAATAGATGATTTTATAATTGTTATATATATAACATGTGTTATTAATCATAAAAGGACACGTGAGTCACATACACATGAATATCTTTCTTTATGAGTACCGGAACTGTTACTGTATATATTAAAAAAAAGATAAATACTATAATTACACTATGCATTGGTATAAAAGTCTAGGTGTGAAAAAAATAAAATTGTCGCCGTTTGTATCTCCGGGAAGATGAAGTTCTACGGTTTTTGGTTACTGCTTATTGCCATATTCTATATTACGGTATGATTTTTTATTATTTTAAGAAATTCTTGTTTGTGCAGTACACTTTAGTAATTTAATAATTATATATTTCTCGCGTATATTTATCTATATGAAATCACTCGAAAAATGGGGCGTATCCTTATCATATCGTAGAATGTTATATATATATATATATGTTTATTTGTTTAATTTGACTATATTCCACATTTTACCATGTATTTCTATGAATTCCTATTAATAAAATAATAAATTGATATAAATAAAATGAAACATGAAATCTTATATATGAAAACATAAATTTAACAATACACGTCTATATAATGTCTGATGATCATAAATAATTATTAAGCATATGATGTCGATTTATTTAGATTACTGTAGGTAGGAACATCGATTATACCAGCAATACTTTTTCAAAATCTAAAAGCATCGCTTGTCGTGGAGGTCGAGGAAACAATGGAGGAGGAGGCACAAATGCTACTAGTGGTGCAACAGGAGCTATGACTAATATGACACCTAATTTAATGCGCACTGCACAACAAGCAATGGGTAAAACTTTAATTTAATCTTTTTAATTTTAGTTTTCCATTTTTTAAATTAAATATAGTTTTCCATTTTATCCATGAATATATTACAGATACCTTGACGGATATGGTGTCAAATATGAATCCAATGGGGTAAATCACGTATTTGTTCGAAATTATTGCACCATGTATCCGATAATCGAATTTACAAATATAATGATATTATAAATACTTTATAATCATTACTTTCATAATCAAAAATGCTTCTTGTAGTTGTTAAAAATATTAGAATTAAATAATAAAATAATAATTAATGAACACAATTATCTTAGTTTATTTTAATATAAGTCCAAATATTTAATATATAGATCAACAGATATAGAATTTATTTAATAATAATATTGGCAGAATAACATTAGGAACAGTGTAATATAGGAAATATTTCGATTATAAGCATTAATAAACGTATTAATATATACGTGTAAATATTAATATAGAATGTTTTGATATAAATTGAAATTATATTTCAGAGAACAATGATACATATATAATATACATATGTGTATGAATTTTATGAAATGATACTGTAATAAACATGAAAAATTTTTTCTTTACTTATTTACAATAATAATATATTTCTCTATCTAACTTAAAGGGATTAAAAAAAATTACATTAACCACACCTTATACAATTGTAAAATAACAATTTTTATACTATATTGCAATTAAAATTAACATGATTTTATCCTATATTTTAATTTTTTTATTTAAATATTAATAAATGTTTAAAAATTTTTTTATATAATTTAGAAATATTCTGAGTATTTCAAAATTCGATTTTTTGAAGAACACTTGAGAAAAATTAAACATTGTAGAAACCTTATTTCATAATTTACTTTTATGTAGTATTGTAAAAAAACATTACACGATTCTCTTACACATTATTTTTACATAGTTCAATTGTTTCATAAATCTTAAAAAGCAAATTTATATTATAAACACTAAATCTACTACACTTTTCATGTTTAAATTTCTGTATATATGCACATATCAAGAACAAATATATTGAATCATGTTCCATATCTGTATGTATATGTATACTCGTAGAGGAGTTAATAAATATTCTTTGTTAACATTTACTTTTTTAGTAAATATGTAAGATCTTTATTCTGTTTTTGTAATGTAATATCTGTTATTTCCACCTTATCTCTTACATTGTCAATTAAATCATTTTGTGACTCAATCTCTTCTGAAAGTCCGATTGCTAAACCTTTTAATCGTGCTAAAGATCCACTCATTTCATCTAAATTTTTTTCTAAAACTTTTGTTATATTATTTGTAGATGAATTTGTTTTTCGATCTTCATCGTCATCTACAAGACCTTGAAGTTTAAACGATGGATGATTATTAACCATATTAGTTTGCACTTGATCTAAGGAATTAGATAAAGTTGGCGATGATGTAGATCCAAAACTTGTAGATTCTGGTAGTTTAGTAGATGGTACAGGTGTATCAAGCGATTTTCCACTGAGGTAATTTTTTAAACTACCAAAAACACTCTTTATACCTTGAATGTGTTTTTGACTAAATCTCAATGTACTGTTAATATCATCCAACCTCTTTTCTGTCCTTTCTAATTGCTCTCTTTGTCTAATTAATTCCTGAAATTTTATCAATTTATTTTTACAATATGGTTTATAGTTTTATATTTAAAATTATTTATTTAATAAAAATATTTAAGTCAAGCAAATTTGTGAATTATATCTGTTAGTTAGTTTTTATTATATTGTGATCATTAAATTGTTATTTTAAAATTATGATAATTTAGATAAACAAACCTCTGCTGTAGCTGCACCAATCTGTTCAGAGTCTCTTAAAAGAGAAATAGATCGCTCTGATGAATGAATAGTACGCTCTTCTATTTCTCTTCTACGTTGCATTAACTGTTGACGTTTAACTTCAAGTTCATTGTCAAAATTATTAGCATAATTATACGATGAGCCAGATGCCCTTGGTGCACTTTTTAAAAATGTTTCGTCGTCTACATCATCTTCTAACTCAAAAAATGGATTCTTTGTATCACTCAAATAATGTTGTCCTGCCATTTTGTACAATAACGTATAGCAACTGATAAATAATCTTGAAATTCGTTCCTCGAAAAGCTTTGGTTAAATTACTTATCACATACAATACACTGACATACACACGGATTCATGAGATTCAGTTCTCCTACCTATTGTTACAAAACTAACCTACGTAAGATGAAAATCTACTCGAAAAATATACGTTCGATTCTATAGTTTTTGATAAATTTATATAAACTTAGCTAATATCACATAATCGAATACAATCGAACTTTTTTAAAAATTGTAAAAATTATATTTCACAGAAAGAATAATACAAAAATGTAAATAATTTTTTCTTAGAGTTTCTTATTACGAAACTTTAACTCATTAAATCTCCACGAGATAGCGCGAATAATAACATCATTGTACTTTCTACTATAATAGGAAGTGCTCACTACGCAAGTATTTTAGTCGAGCTGTCAATAATACTTGCGAAGAAGTAAATATAATAAATTATCAAAAGAAAAAAAAATTTAGTTTAACTCTATCATAAGTAATACATTTTTTTTTATTAAAACAGTATGGATTTATCAAAACTTACAAATGAAAGAAAATTATATCTTTGCCGATGGTATTTTCGTGGTAAGTACTAACAATCAAAGAAAAAAAAAAAAAAAAACAAAAAAAAAACAAAACAAATTCGTGATATCATGTTTTTGATCATAAAATATACAATTTTTATTTTTTCTATATAGCTGGATTTGCATTGCTTCCATTTCTTTGGGCTGTTAATGCAATTTGGTTTATACGAGAGGCTTTTATCGTACCACCTTATGAGGAACAAAAACAGATTAAAAGATGTATGTATTGTATTGTTTCTATTAAAAGAGAATTGTTAATAAACGGATAATATTATAGATGTAATATTTTCTGGCATTGGAGCTATCTTATGGATGATTGCCCTTGTTGCATGGATCGTAATATTTCAAACACAAAGAGCTGCCTGGGGAGAATTTGCAGATCATATTAGTTATATCATCCCTATTGGTATTCCTTGATAACTCATATAATATTTTAATAATTTATTATTGTATTTATCTAATAAAAAATTGCTACTTATTATAATTATAACTACTTTTTTACATACGTTAAAAATAACTACATCTTCATATATACATATAAAACTCAATTAATGTAAAAATATATCATTTATTTAACAATAATAATTAATATTTAAATTAAAATTGAGTAATTTTGTTAGTATATACATAGTTAATCCATTTGTATTTGTAAAAAAGTTCTTGTATCTTAATCTTAAGATACACTTCACTTATACAATCCTTCGTCGCTGTCCATACAATTGTATATCTTTATAAACTAATCTGGACAAAAACTGAAATAAATAAATAAATAAATAAATAAATAAATAAATTACATATATATATATATATATATATATACACACGTGTGTGTGTGTATGTGTAGAATAGTACTGTTTATAAATGTATATATATTTATTTATAAAATTTACTTACAACTAGAGCTAACGCGTTTGCAAACATGAGCATATAAAAAACATTATGCCATCCTGCCCATTGGGAAACAAATCCTGTTAATAATGGGCCAACTGCAGCACCAATACTGCCTGTTCCATCAATAATTGCAGTAACTGTTGCTAAAGCTTTAGAACTGTCTCCCAAACTAGGATGAGTTCCTAATTCAGCAGATACTGCAGTCGTTATTAAAGCATATGGTCCATTAACTAACAGTCCTGTTGTTAATAATAATAGTATACTAACACTTAAACTCATACTTTCTAAATAATCATAAATAAATAACTGAAAAATAAACATTAATTATCATTATAATAAATTAACATGATTTTATGAATATTTTTTCAGTATAAAAGATATTACTGTTGGAATTGCAAATCCAAGCATTACAGCACATGTTAAAGCACTCATACCACTGTAGTCTGATAAAACACCAGCAACTATTGCACCTGCAATACCTCCTACATCAAATAATATTGATAAATATGCACTTAATGTTGTATTATATGTACCTAAAAAATATAAATATAAATATTGATAATTTTTTAATATTTAAGGATACTCTAATATTTTAGTATTAATTTACTAACTTGAAACTGCAATATACAATGGCAACCAGTAAAGCAATGTGTAGCTTACAAGTTTTGCAAAAAATAATGAAGAAGAATATTCGAGTACACCGGGTATACTTATGGCTCCAAAAAACCCAATAGCATTCTCTTCAGCATGATGGTGCAAACGTCTATTTGTTGATAACATTGGACTAGTTTCGGATCTTAAGCTTGGTGAATCCTTTCAAAATAAAAATTTATATTATGTTCAACTAATAATTTAAATACATTAAGTATTATATAATAATTCATAGTTAATATATTTTAACTACAAGGTCACTGAAAATATGCATGCACTTACGTTAGTAACATTTTGTTCACGGTAGACACAGCGATAGATGACACGCTAGGTAAAGGAAACGGGTATTTTTTAGTGGGCATATTATATGTCAAATGCATAAATTATATGAATTAAAAACTATTGAAGTAGATATGTAGTTTGTCAGTATCATTACAAACACCATAAAATTACTTGTTATTCTGGAATACTACAAAATAGACTAATATATGAAGAAGAAACAGAAAATGAATTAATAGTAATTATATTTTTAAATTTGAAAAAACTGATGATAATTGTCATGCTTATACTTCATGTATCAACGTGCAATTTACTTGAGTTAGATGGGAAATCAAAACATATTTTTACTGTTGTTTTACTAAAAACATTACTAAATGCAATGTTATGTTATTATTGACTATAATTAAAATAGCAATAATATTATGCAATATGCATTATTTATCATTATATATAGAATATTACTGTATAGTATCATTTCACTATAATTAGAAACTTACATCTTCTCTAGGAGTATGAGATTCTTCGACATCTTCAATACTATCTTCATCTGAACTATCAGTTGCATCTATTTTTCTATATCCAAGTGAATTAGGAAGAGAACATCCTACATCAATAGGTGCAGGTGCTAAGAATAAAAAAATTATAAATCCTGCCAAACCCATTATAGCTCCTGGTATCATGAAACTTAAACCCCAGTCAGATTCAACAAATTTAGCTGCAACTAAAGTTCCCAATATATTTCCTAAAGATGTATGAGAATTCCATATTCCAAAAATTAAGCCTCGTTTTCTTCTTCCAAACCAATTTCCTACAACTGTTACTACACCTGGCCAACCTGAAGTTTGAAATACTCCACCAGCAGCCTAAAAAAAATTAAATTTTATTATAAAAAATGTACATTTTTTTTATTATAAAGTAAACTATTATTGAATATAATTGTTTAGAACATATTATATTAATACCAACCTGAACCAAAATAAAATACCATAGATTATGTATCTTATACGGTCTAGCAATTCCAAATAAATAACAAGAAATACCAGATGTTAGCATACCAAGGGAAATGAAATAACGCAGATTAACACGTTCAGCAATAAATCCACTATATGAAAAAATAAAATGTTAATTTTAATGCAATTTTTTGATACTACAATGATTAATAAGCTCACTTTAAAGCGTCACCTGAGAAACATGGCAGCTGCATATGCAAATAAGAATGCTGAATCTAACATACCAAGTAATGCTGGAGCATCTGATGTGTCTATTGAAATATAAATAATTTAATAAAGTCTAATAATACATAAAAATATGTTTTTATAATATGTACTTTGCTAAAATATACAACATAAATAAATATTAATTACCAAATGGAGCCCAATCACACCATGTATCTCGATTGGTATCATTAATAATAATATCATCTGGTGGTGATAAATTACTGCAATTAAGGCTTAATACATTTTTTACCACAGATATAGGCTTTCTTGTCATGTGATAACAAGTATATGATAAATACGTAAGTGCAAATATGCCTCCTTGATGCCATATAAGTCGATTAATACGACGATGAGGACAACATTTTGATGTTATATATTCAATCATTTGTAAACCCCATGGGGCATCTTTTAGAGATATCATATTTAAATGCATTTATTAAGTACTTTTTAATGCAATTGCAGTTTATTATAGTTGTATATGTTTAAATGCAAGTCTACTTTCTTATTAATATCAAAGTAAATAGATTAAAATATCAATTATATTTTGATAAGTATAAATACTTTTCATTAAACAGAAAGATATTTCTATGCTTTCTCTTGACAATTGTTATATTATATTAAAATACTAATATAGTACCTGTATATATATATATATAATTTTACATTTATATATAAATACTATTGTCGTAAACATGGAAACAGTATTTAAAACACTACACTATTTTAGAACATATATTATAAAACCTAACATAATTTAATTATTTTTAATTGTTCTCCATGAACAAGATAAAATTAAAATTAAAATAATGAAATTAATAAAAAGAATGTACGGACCAGAATGTACTGTATGAGTCATAACCTAAAAGAAAATAAACAAAGAAAATAATTATAATTATGAATATATAAGAATGACTAAGTTGTATTAATTTCTCACTTTGAACGAACTAAAGACTGTAATTATTAAACACACCTGACATAGTATGGTAATTTAAAATGGAATGTTTATTGTCCTGAGTAACAAAGCATCACAACTGGTCAAATATGAAACGTACACTAAGCCTTGAATGGAACCTTGGCTTATTACCACATTCAGGAAACAAAGTTCAATTTCCAAGTTCAATAAAATTTTTGCAATTGCGCGAAATTTGAATTAAAAGTGAACAAAAAATTTGACACAAAGTTTCATCGATATTTTATATGTTAGATGAAAGTATAAGTAATTAAATTCAACAAAAATAAAAATAGTAGTATTTCAAAAAGAAAAAAAGTCATTTATCATAACCATAAACATTTTTACAATAACCATCGGTTGGATTTAACTTTTTATAACATATTTTTTTGCAAAATTAAGATGCCAATATGCTAATTGAAGAATGTGCATCTATTCTGCAATGGCATCCAAAAATAATATTAACTTCGACTTCACCAGTATCATGGCAAGGGTATCTAATAATCGTATGTCCTTTGAATACTATAGAAAAACAGAAAATTAAAGTGAAACTAACTTTACCAAATTATCCAGCATTACACAATGCAGTGCTTAATTTTGGTAAAAGTTTTGCTTTTTTACGGAAGAGAACATTTATTAAAAGTGTAAACGATTTGATTAAAAGGGCGTCTTCAGTATCATCTTTTTTGAGATTATTACAATCACTTATTGTAAGTTTCTTTTTATATTAACATTGAATTTTTTTTTTTTTTTTTTTTTTTTTTTTTTTAATAGAATCAATTAAATAAAGTTATATTTTAATGTAGAGTGAATCTATCTGTAAATTAAACAAAGAATATAATGTACCAATCGATTTATCACCGACTGTCATACTTCAAGATTTAAAAGATATCTTTGAATCTCAATCCGTAAGTTTTGAAATATGAAAACATTAGTATTGAATACAATTTTATATTATATATGCAATTTAATCATATTATTCTTCCAAGGATATTAAACTATCATCTAATAGTTCATTAAATATAATTAAACTATCATTGAGGAACATTCATATCGTATTAAAAAAAACTAATGATAGTATTAATCCATGGAATGTTATATCCAATGATTTACCCGAAATACCTGCATTAGGATCTTTTAACCAGAATATATCTTCCCTAATTACCGTAATAAATAAATTTAAGCAACAAGTAGAAATACTTGATGATTTATGGCAAGTTCTATCAGATATCGATAGGTAAATCTGAATATATAATTAGATATTTAGAGAATTATTTTGATATTACATACATGTATTATTTTAACGTTTTATAAAATGTTTACAGAAGTTGCTGCATATTAGATCCAATTCCTCCAAAGCCTTATCATTTATATAGGCGTGTGTACTTATCAGAATCATTGTCGATGCTGATTACAATAAACCCCCTAAATCCTACCTCGCTTCCAGAATTCAAATTTTTAGGTAGTGATGTAGATGTACAAAGACAAAAAGATATTATTTCTGAGAACATGCATGTATGTATTATGAATAAAAATTATATGATATTATGAATAATTATGTTTATTACTGTTGTAATTTTACAGATATGGAATTCAGAAAATGGCATATTAGAAAATTTATTCATTTTGTTAAATATATCTAAGTTTCCTCAAAAACAAGAACAATATGATAGCATTAATGATAAAAATTGTATGTTTATGGATGAAGAATGTTGTATTTGTTTCTCCTTGGAATCAGATAAGGAACAATTTCCAAATAAAATTTGCGATAATATTAAATGCAGAAGACACTTTCATACAAAATGTTTGTTACAGGTATATAAAATTTCTTTAAAAAGTATTACAAAAATGATTATTTGTACTAATTTATTAAATTTATATAATTATTTCAGTGGTTACAAGCAGTAGCTGGAAACCAAGTTGCATTTGGTCACATACATGGTACCTGTCCTCATTGTGAAGAAAATATATCCTGTCCTATTAATTGATTTAATAATTGATTAAAGTCAGTCGAAATAATAAAAACAAATCTTATTATTTGAATATGTGTATATGAGAATAATTATTTTCTCTTGACCATTGTTCAACAGATTGATTGAATTCATTTGTACCACATATTAAAATTAAAGTTCTTTCTGGTTTACCAGATTGTAGATAATTATAAACTGACTGTTTATTTAGACGCCCATTTTCAATATTAATACCATGAATATTTTGGTCACTATCTATAAAAAGATTCTTCATAGAATTTCAATATTATCTCACAATATTATGCATATTGTTAATATACCTGAAATCAGATTTTCTGATATATGTAATGTACATACAAAATTCCAATAATCTGATAAATATTGTAATTCTTTTTTCAAAGGCACACATAAGATCGATCGAAATCCAGCGATAAAACTTATTCTAGTTTCTTCTATCTCATTTTCTACAATTATCTTAGCTAAAGAATAAACTGCTGTAATTCCAGAGCCTATACAGAACATAATGATTTCCTGAAAACTAACCAAAGTAAAAAATATAATACATTGTAACTTTTATAACAATTTTATAACACACCTATTATACTTATATCTAAAATCCCCATATGGTCCTCTGATTTCAAATTCGTCATTTTTTTTTGCATTATTTAGAAGCTGACTAAATTTACCTGTTGGGTATACTTTTACGAGAAGTAATAAATTTTTATTTGACCAAGAAATAGGTGTATAAGCTTTTGACATAGAATTAGAACGTAATATAATATGTTGTCCAGGAACAAGATGTAAAGACTTATCATTGTCAATATTACTTTCTATATAAAAAATATAATTATAAATTTTTAGTAAAATCTTAATTTTTATAAAATAAGTTTACATTAAATTACCTTTATATTCTAACCGTATAAAAATATAATCTTGAGAAGCTTTATAAGTATCACTAACTATAAAAGGATTAAAAGAGGTTGGAGATATTAAATTTCTCATTGGTTCTATAATTACATTATTTTTTCTTCTTTCTTCCCATTGTTTTAATAACTTTTGATGAATATCTAAAATACAAGGATTACAACCACTGCCACAACAACTTTCCTCAGGAGGAGTTTCAGGTCGTTTGTCATAAACATCTTCGTCTTTGTAAGAAATCATTTTTAATGAAATACTTTTACTTTAATTTAGCTAATACTATGAAATAATTTAGTAATCATATTTTATCTTTCAATAAAGTATTATTTTTATAAGATAAATACAAAGCATTATTGCACAAAAATTAAAAGCGTGATTTCTATTATGACTAATCATACAAATCACATGTAAGTATAAATGAGTAAACACATTGTATTATCATTAAGTTTAAAATGAATATTATTCGTTTAACATTTGACATTAGTCGACATTTTTTACTGAATCTATGTATATTTGAGCTATAACCTATGTATATATATATGTATGTATATATACATATATATATATATATATATATATATATATATGTCCTTTAAAGTGTCATTCAAATTGTGTATTAGGTTCAGTATACATATATGTTTGAAAAGAACATCATTTTAAATTCAATCTCCGAACACATTGTAATAAGATTAATTAATTATATATTGTTGAATTACGATGGAAATAAACTTATTGCGTGTATTAATGTATAATATGTTTTTATTTCTGTTATCAATCGTTGCGCATGCGGAAGAAGAAATTTCCACCAAATTTAAAATTCAACCAATCAGATCCGATCCGTTAAAAACAGCATTATTTAGAATACAATCAAATGCAGATTATCGTATGTACTATAAGACAATCTTTAATTATAATACTTTATTTAAATGTTTATTTCCATACTAATTAACCACTAATTTTAATTTATATTTGTATATATTACAGTGAGAGAATCGTTTGCGAGAAATAGAAAAGATTATTTAGAAATTATTAAAGCTATAAAAAAAGAAAATAAATCTGATCGTAAATTATTAATAATCATAGAATTAATGCTAGAGATAGTGCGTTCTATTCAAGAAAGTTCAATAATAATAGATAATGCCAGATCTAATATTAAAAAAGAAGCTTTTCCAAAGAGTGATGGTATTATAAGTGGTAAGTCATATTTACAAAAAAATGAACAATATTATGCGAAGAATAAATATTATAAAATCAACAGCTCAGATTATATATTACTGGTATCATTTTTGTTAATCTTATAGCCTTGTTTACGATATTGGAGAAAGTATGTTTTTTTGGAGATCTTGTTTTTCATTTCCCAGATATGGTTACTAAAATTTTAAGACTTGAAACAAAATGGAGTGAAATACTATTGTTGTCTGTGCAATATACTGATTCAGTTCAACATTTGATGGATGAATCTAGTTATTCTGTAATTTCATTAGCTAAAAAGGAACTTAATAAAATAAAAGAAAAATCTGAAAAAAAAAAATATTTGTTTAATAAAAAGCAGTCAAAGAGACTCTCAAAATTCATGAAATTGGAATTATAAAAATTCTTGCGATAGCTTCAGTAAAATATATTTAAAAATATTTTTTAATTTAAGTAAATTTTAAAAAGATTTATATTTCGATTCACTTCATATTAACATTGATGAAAGTCTTTTTTAACTTTACAAATTACAGATATTTTACATAAATTCATATAATTGTATTAATCCTTGAAATGTATATAATTTATTTAATATATTTGTATATAGGTATGAAGTAACTGTGTATATATGTAATAAATATAATTCGATGATTTTTTATATTATTTTACACTTTATATTAACAACACAACCAAATTCTAGATGTGATACAATTTTATTACAATTTGAATAATACTCCTTTTATATAATATTTATACACATCTCATCCAAGATTTGATGAAATAATTCAACAATAATTTTTCTTTTTCAGTAAATTATTATTTCATAAATAATATAAACAAACATAATATTATTAAATAAAACTTAAAAGCATGATCTTCATTATGACTATTCGTGAAAATCACATGTGAATATAAATGAGTATAAAACATTATATTATCATTAGACTGTAAATGAATATTATCCGTCAGAACAGTTGACGTTAGTTGACATTTTTTATTAAACCTATATTTGACCTATATTCTATGTTATTTATATATGTCCTTAGAAGTATTTAAATTATATCAAACGTATTTAGTATGTATATATATATATATATACGTTTGCATTTACGAAAGAATATCATTCTAAATGTAAGTTACGAACTCATTGTAATAAGATTAATTAATTATACATTGTTGGGTTATCATGGAAATAAAATTACTGCGTGTATTAATCTATATTAAGTTTTTATGTCTGGTATCAATCGTTGCGCATGCGGAAGAGGAAAATTCCACCGGATTTAAAATTCAACCGATCACAACCGATCCGTTAAAAGCAGCATTATTTAGAATACAATCAAATGCAGATTATCGTATGTATAATAAAACAATTTTTAATTATAATAATTTATTTAAATATTTATTTCCATGATAATTAAGCACAAATTTTAATTTATAATTGTATATATTACAGTGAGAAAATTGTTTGTGAGAAATAGAGAAGATTATTTAGAAATTATTAGAGCTATACAAATAGAAAATAAATCTGATCGTAAATTATTAATAATCATGGAATTAATTGAAGAGATAGTGCATTCTATAGAAGATTATTCAATAGAAATAGATAATGCCAGATCTAATATTAAGAATGAAACTTTTTCAATGAGTGATGATATTATAAATGGTAAGTCATATTTACGAGAAAATGAACAATATTATGCGAATGATAAATATTATAAAATCAACAGCTCAGATTACTGGTATCATTTTTGTTAATCTTATAGCTTTGTTTTCGATATTGGAGAACGTATCTTTTTTTGGAGATCTTGCTTTTCATTTCCCAGATATAGTCGCTAAAATTTTAACATTTGAAAAAAAATGGATTGAAATACTATTGTTGTCTGGGCAATATACTGATTTAATTGAAGATATTGTGGATGAATCTAGTTATCCTGTAATTTCATTAGCTACAAAGGAACTTAATAAAATAAAAGAAAAATCTGGAAAAAAATATTATTTGTATAATAAAAAGAAGTCAAAAAAGAGTTTCTCAAAATTGATGAAAATGGAATTATAAACATTCTAGTGACAGTTTCAATAAAATATATTTAGAAATATTTTTTAATTTAAATAAATTTTAAAAAGATTTATATTTCGATTCAATTCATATTAACATTGATAAAAATCTTTTCTAACTTTACATATTACAGATATTATACATAGATTCATATAATTGTATTAATCCTTGAAGTGTATATAATTTATTTAATATATTTGTATATAGGTATGAAGTAGCTGTATATGCATGTAATAAATATAAATTGATGATATTTTATATTATTTTACACTTTATATTAACAACACAACCAAATTCTAGATGTGATACAATTTTATTACTATATGAATAATACTCCTTTTATATAATATTTATACACATCTCATCCTACACTTGATGAAATAATTTAACAATAATTTTTTATCTTTCAGTAAATTATTATTTCATAAATAATATAAACAAACATAATATTATTAAATAAAATTTAAAAGCATAATCTTTATTATGACTATTCGTGAAAATCACATGTGAGTATAAATGAGTATAAAACATTATATTATCATTAGACTGTAAATGAATATTATCCGTCAGAACAGTTGACGTTAGTTGACATTTTTTATTAAACCTATATTTGACCTATATTCTATGTTATTTATATATGTCCTTAGAAGTATCATTTAAATTATATCAAACGTATTTAGTGTATATATATATATATACGTTTGCATTTACGAAGGAATATCATTCTAAATGTGAGTTACGAACACATTGTAATAAGATTAATTAATTATACATTGTTGGGTTACCATGGAAATAAAATTACTGCGTGTATTAATCTATATTAAGTTTTTATTTCTGGTATCAATCGTCGCGCATGCGGAAGAGGAAAATTCCACTAAATTTAAAATTCCACCGGTCACAACCGATCCGTTAAGAACAGCATTATTTAAAATACAATCAAATGCAGATTATCGTATGTATAGTAAAACATTCTTGAATTATAATATTTTATTGAAATGTTTATTTCCATGATAATTAAGCACAAATTTTAATTTTTTTTGTATATATTACAGTGAGAAGAATGTTTGCAAGATATAGAGAAAGTTATTCAGAAATTATTAAAGCTATACAAACAGAAGATATATCTGATCGTAAATTATTAATAATCATGGAATTAATTCAAGAGATAGTGTATTCTATTCAAGAATGTTCAATAGAAATACATAATGCCAGATCTAATATTAAAAATGGAGCTACTTCAATGAGTAATGATATTATAAATGGTAAGTCATATTTACAAAAAAATGAACAATATTATGCGAAGAATAAATATTATAAAATCAACAGCTCAGATTATATATTACTGGTATCATTTTTATTAATCTTATAGCCTGGTATACGATATTGGAGAATATATCTTTTTTTGGTGATCTTGTTTTTCATTACCCAGATATAGTCGCTAAAATTTTAAAATTTGAAAAAAAATGGATTAAAATATTATTGTTGTCTGCACAATATACTGATGTAATTGAAGATTTGGTGGATGAATCTAGTTATGCAATAATTTCATTAGCTAAAAAGGAACTTAATAAAATAAATAAAAAATGGGGAAAAAAGTATTATTTGTCTAATAAAAAGCAGTCAAAGAAGAGTTTCTCAAAATTCATGAAATTGGAATTATAAACATTCTTGCGATAGCTTCAGTAAAATATATTTAAAAATATTTTTAATGTAAATATATTTTAAAAAGATTTATATTTCGATTCACTTCAAATTAACATTGACAAAAATCTTTTCTAACATTAAAAATTACAGATATTATACATAAATTCATATAATTGTATTAATCCTTGAAATGTATATAATTTATGTAATATATTTGTATATAGGTATGAAATAGCTGTGTATGTAATAAATATAATTCGTTGATATTTTATATTATTTTACACTCTATATTAACAATACAACCAAATTCTAAATGTGATACAATTTTATTACAATTTGAATAATACTCCTTTTATATAATATTTATACACATCTCATCCAAGATTTGATAAAATAATTCAACGATAATTTTTCTTTTTCAGTAAATTATTATTTCATAAATAATATAAACAAACATAATATTAATATATAATCACATGTGAGTATAAATGAGTATAAAACATTATATTATCATTAGACTGTGAATGAATATTATATCCGATATGAATATTATTATCCGTCAGAACAGTTGACGTTAGTTGACATTTTTTATTAAACCTATATTTGACCTATATTCTATGTTATTTATATATGTCCTTAGAAGTATTTAAATTCTATCAAACGTATTTAGTATGTATATATATACGTTTGCATTTACGAAAGAATATCATTCTAAATGTAAGTTACGAACACATTGTAATAAGATTAATAAATTATATTTGTTTTTTAAGTCATCATGCAAAAAAAATTACTTTTTGTATTAATGCATATTAAGTTTTTATTTCTGTTATCAATCGTCGCACATGCGGAAGAGGATATTTTCACCAAATTTAAAATTCAACCAATCAGAACCGAACCGTTAAAAGCAGCACTATTTAAAATACAATCAAATGCAGATTATAGTATGCACTATAAGACAACCTTTAATTATAATAATTTATTTAAATGTTTATTTCCATGATAATTAAGCACAAATTTTAATTTATAATTGTATGTATTACAGTGAGAAAATCATTTGCGACGCATAGAGAAGATTATATAGAAGTTATTAAAGCTATACAAACAGAAAATAAATTTGATCGTAAATTATTAATAATCAAAGAATTAATGGAAGAGATAGTACATTATATTCAAGCAAGTTCAACAGTAATAGATACTGCCAGATCTAATATTAACAATGAACCTTTTTCAATGACTGATGATATTACAAATGGTAAGTCATATTTACAAAAAAATGAACAATATTATGCGAATGATAAATATTATAAAATCAACAGCACAGATTATATATTACTGGTATCATTTTTGTTAATCTTATAGCCTTGTTTTTGTTATTGGAGAACATATCTTTTTTTGGAGATCTTGTTTCTCATTTCCCAGATATAGTTGCTAAAATTTTAAAACTTGAAAAAAAATGGATTGAAATACTATTGTTGTCTGTGCAATATACTGATTTAATTGAAGATTTGGTGGATAAATCTAGTTATGCTGTAATTTCATTAGCTAAAAAGGAACTTAATAAAATAAAAGAAAAATCTGGAAAAAATAATAATTTGTCTAATAAAAAGAAGTCAAAGAAGAGTTTCTCAAAATTCATGAAATTGGAATTATAAACATTCTTGTGATAGCATCAGCAAAATATATTTAAAAATATTTTCTAATGTAAATAAATTTTAAAAAGATTTATATTTCGATTCAATTCATATTAACTTTGAAAAAAGTCTTTTCTAACTTTACAAATTACAGATATTTTACATAAATTCATATAATTATATTAATCCTTGAAATGTATATAATTTATTTAATATATTTGTATATAGGTATGAAGTAGCTGTGTATATATGTAATAAATATAACTTGGTGATATTTTATATTATTTTACACTCTATATTAACAACACAACCAAATTCTAAATGTGATACAATTTTATTACAATTTGAATAATACTCCTTTTATATAATATTTATACACATCTCATCCAAGATTTGATGAGATAATTCAACGATAATTTTTCTTTTTCAGTAAATTATTATTTCATAAATAATATAAACAAACATAATATTATTAAATAAAATTTAAAAGCATGATTTTTATTATGACTATTCGTGAAAATCACATGTGAGTATAAATGAGTATAAAACATTATATTATCATTAGACTGTGAATGAATATTATATCCGATATGAATATTATTATCCGTCAGAACAGTTGACGTTAGTTGACATTTTTTATTAAACCTATATTTGACCTATATTCTATGTTATTTATATATGTCCTTAGAAGTATTTAAATTATATCAAACGTATTTAATATGTATATATATACGTTTACATTTACGAAAGAATATCATTCTAAATGTAAGTTACGAACACATTGTAATAAGATTAATAAATTATATTTGTTTTTAAGTCATCATGCAAAAAAAATTACTTTTTGTATTAATGCATATTAAGTTTTTATTTCTGTTATCAATTGTCGCATATGCGGAAAAGGAAAATTCCACCAAATTTAAAATTCAACCAATCACAACCGATCCATTAAAAACAGCAATATTTAAAATACAATCAAATGCAGATTATCGTATGCACTATAAGACAATCTTTAATTATAATACTTTATTTATATGTTTATTTCCTTGATAATTAAATACAAATTTTAATTTATATATATATACATTACAGTGAGAAAATTTTTTGTGAGATATAGAGAAGAATATATAGAATTTATTAAAGCTATACGAACAGAAAATAAATCTGATCTTAAATTAATAATCATAGAATTAATTGAAGAGATAGTGCGTTCTATTCAAGAAAGTTCAACATTAATAAATAATACCAAAGCTAATATTAACAATGGAACTTTTTCAAAGAGTGCTGGTATTATAACTGGTAAGTCATATTTATAAAAAAATGAACAATATTATGTGAATGATAAATATTATAAAATCAACTGCTCAAATTATATATTTCTGGTATCATTTTTGTTAATCTTATAGCCTTGTTTTCGATATTGGAGAATGTATCTCTTTTTGGAGATCTTATTTTTCATTTCCCAGATATGGTTGCTAAAATTGTAAGACTTGAAAAAAAATGGATTGATATACTATTGTTGTCTGCGCAATATGTTGATTCATATGAAGATATTGTGGATGAATCTAGTTATGCTGTAATTTCTTCAGCTATTAAGGAACTTAATAAAATAAAAGAAAAATCTGGAAAAAATAATAATTTGTCTAATAAAAAGAAATCAAAGAGGAGTCTTTCAAAATTCATGAAATTGGAATTATAAACATTTCTTGCGATAGCTTCAGTAAAATATATTTAAAAATATTTTTAATGTAAATATATTTTAAAAAGATTTATATTTCGATTCACTTCATATTAACATTGACAAAAATCTTTTCTAATTTTACAAATTACAGATATTTTACATAAATTCATATAATTGTATTAATCCTTGAAATGTATATAATTTATTTAATATATTTGTATATAGGTATGAAGTAACTGTGTATATATGTAATAAATATAATTCGATGATTTTTTATATTATTTTACACTTTATATTAACAACACAACCAAATTCTAGATGTGATACAATTTTATTACAATATGAATAATACTCCTTTTATATAATATTTATACACATCTCATCCAACACTTGATGAAATAATTCAACAATAATTTTTTATCTTTTAGTAAATTATTATTTCATAAATAATATAAACAAACATAATATTATTAAATAAAATTTAAAAGCATAATCTTTATTATGACTATTCGTGAAAATCACATGTGAGTATAAATGAGTATAAAACATTATATTATCATTAGACCGTAAATGAATATTATCCGTCAGAACAGTTGACGTTAGTTGACATTTTTTATTAAACCTATATTTGACCTATATTCTATGTTATTTATATATGTCCTTAGAAGTATCATTTAAATTATATCAAACGTATTTAGTGTATATATATATATATATATATACGGTTGCATTTACGAAGGAATATCATTCTAAATGTAAGTTACGAACACATTGTAATAAGATTAATAAATTATATTTGTTTTTTAAGTCATCATGCAAAAAAAATTACTTTTTGTATTAATGTATATTAAGTTTTTATTAATAATTTCAACGGTCGCGAAAAAAAGCGAACATACGAAAGAGCAAACTTCAAAGTTTAAACTGCCAACCAAATACAATCTGTTAAAAAGTGCAACTTTCCAATTAGAACCAAATGGAGAATTATGTACGCATTATAAGACAATTTTTAATATTATAATACTTTGTTTAAATGTTTATTTTACATGATAATTTATATATATATATATTATAGTTAAAAAGTCGCTTTTAAGAAATGCACAAGGATATCAAGAGGCTATCAAAATATTAGAAGATATTGATACATATGAACGTAGATACATAATGATCAAACAAATTATTAAGGATGCAATTCATATTATTGAAGATAAAACATCAATGCTAGAGAATATAATGTCTAATATTAACAAGGGAATCGTTTCAAATAATGATGGTATAATAGAGTGTAAGTCATATTTGAAAAAAATAAACCTAACATTATGCGAAGGATAAATATAAAATCAATGATTTATATTATATGTTATTGATATCATTTTTGTTGATCTTATAGGCTTGTTTTTTATATTGGAGCAAACATCTTTTTTTGGAAATGTTGTTCTTAATTTTCCGGATATTACTCGTAAAATATTAAAAAATCAAAATAAATGGAAAGAAACAATGAATTGGTCTTTACATTTTGCTAATAAAATGCAACATTTGTTGGATGAATCCATTATTACTATAATTTCTTCAGCTATTGAAGAGCTTAATAACACAAGACGAAAATCTGAATCCATAAATTATGAAAAAAGTAATCATTTGTCTAACAAAAAGAAGTTCAAGAAAGGAATGTCAAAACAAAAAAAAGGTCCAAAATTAATAAGATACGATTTATAAACATTTTTGTGGTAAATAATAAAAAGTAGGGAATATTTTTTAAGTTAAATAAATCGTTTAAAAAGATTTATATTTCGATTCACTTCATATTACTATTGACAAAAATCTTTTCTACCTTTATGTGTATAGAATTCAAATATAGATTCATATATCTGTGTTAATCCTTGAAATATATATAATTCATTTAATGTATTTTTATATAGATACGGAATGTGTGTGTATGTTAAATACAATTTGAAGATATTTTATATTATTTTACATTTTATATTAACAACACATCAGATTCACATTTTATATTAACACAATTAGATTCTAACAGTGTAATACAATTTTATTACAATTTGAACAATACTACTTTTATACAATATTTATACGCATTTCATCCAAGATCTAAAAATTAATCTAAAAATTTGAAATCTTTCTAATGTTGAATAGGAAGTTCTAAATATAAAATAGTATTATTATTTATCAGTCTAATCATATACATCTATCTAAGATTGTGACTAGAATTATAATTAAATTTTTTAGTACAATTTAAATATATGCAACACTTTGAACAAAAGAAGTGTTATGAATGAATCATATTAAGATTTTCTATAATATATTGATTAATATTTTTAATGACGAAATAGATAAAAATCCTAATTCTTCTATCATAAATAAAATATTTTATAAGCATACTTTATATATACATATAGAATAATAGATATATAATCTTTAGTATTTAATATTTATGATTTAGAGAACTACAAACTCTCTGCATGTATCTCTTTGGCACATGAATTCACTTTTACTTAATTTTAAACATTTATAACTACAAAAAAATATAAATTTATTATTAGGGCAATATTTACTTTGAATTAGTATTTTTTAATATATGCTCAACAGAGTAAATATTGTATTTTTTCTAATTTTATGTAATTTCTTAATATTATAATATTGCTGAATAGAAAAAAATTAATACATGACAATGATTCATCAACTATTTTCTTGGGTAGAGACCTATAAATTTTAATAACTTAAATACTTATGTATACTATATATGCCACATATTATTTTTAATTCTGTTATTTATATTATTCTTCTTTTTTTTAATTAAAAACAAATTTGTACTTTTTTCTTTAGTTTAATGAATATAGCAAACTAATATTTTTATGGAAGTACAGAAGTTAAAGAACATATTTTTTTCAATCTTAATATTCTTAGTCTCATTTATAATTTAATTTACGCAATTATAAAATGATGATTTTTGATAGATTAATTATTATTAATAGTTCAAAAATATTTTTATTCTATAAGTGACTCATTTCTGAAATGAGCAATAGTATATAATTGTATAAAAACATTGATTTTTCATATTCATGGGCATATTTACAAAATTTTTGTTTATCTTTAAAACACTTTTAATATTCGTGCTAAGTTGGAAGGCATGCAATAAATGAATTAATAAGTAAATAAATATATATGTGTATATAACAAATGTACAAAACTTCTCTATATAGTTCATCATTTTTGTGAATTACATTAATAATTTTACTTGATTTTGCCATAATAATTTTTATACATTATTATGATGCTATTTTTAACTTTTTAGCATTTTCATGTATTTTTTTTATCCATTTGGAAATATATACATTTTCTAAGTACTTATTTCTTTAAAATCTAACATGTACAACGGAAGGAACATTTCTAAAAATATGATAGTTGTACATCTAAATCTTAGATATACCAATATCACAGTGACAGAAAAGCATAAATTAGTTTGTTACTTACTCTGATTAAACATTGTTATTAACTGTGTTTTGCAGAAAAAGAATATGCTTTCCAGCGCCAATACCATGCCATTTCAATTTGATTAAATCCAGTTGTAAATAAAGATAATCCAATAAAAAAGATAGCATGCACCAATGCCCACAGTTGAAATATTGGAGAAATAATTAATAAGAGTATTGTCGTACCTGTAAATATAGATTATATTAGGAAGTAAATAAACAATATATTTACATTTATAATTAAAATAGAGAATTTATATGAAATGATATAAAATTAATATTAAGATGGAGAATATATAAAAAAAATTAATTTTTATTGTAAATTTAATAAAATGAAGGATATTTTAGTAAATAATTTATCGATTTACCAGTTAATATACTCCAGAAGCTGAATGCAGCTTGTAATGGTAACATCTTTGCTGTTGGCCATATTTCAGTAGGAAAACTTTTCTTTTCATAAAAATTTTTTAATATTTCTTCTTTGTCAGACCATCTATCTTCTAACCATTTCCTTAACATTAATTCATGTGTAGGTATATCTGAAGATGGTATTCGTTTGATATAAAAATGTACTTCATGTGGTAATTTACCCCTAATTAAATCAATTTCAGATTGTGGGACATAATCAGGATAAGCTATTGTTAAGTCATATACTGCATCAAGATAATTTGCTTTCTGGAGGTGTTGTACTAGATAACTAAATCCTGTAGTTTTTGGATGTAATGTATATGTATATTGAGGTAGTTGATGTTGTAAAGCATATTTATCAGACTTCTCTTTACTAGTTTTTGTTAAATCTGTACCCTCTGGGAATATAAGTAATTGTGTACGTCTTCTTAATGCTACCACATAGTCCAGAGTACGTAATAGTCGACCTTTGTCTTCTTCCCAACGACGTGTTATATAGAGGAAGCCATTCATTTGCATTATCCATCCTGTCAAATATATTATTTTATATAACAATATAGTTTATATTATAACATTTACAATGATTTATTTTTATTTACCTGGTCCTGGGATATGTCTTATTGGATCTTTCAAAATAAATTTCAATCTATGACAAGCTATATCAGGCATACATGCTTGATACATCGCAGCCCATAAAAAGTTCCAGTCTACTCGTGTTCTGTGATTCATTACAAGTATAGCTGATTCGTTAGGAGAAATATGATCTCCTGATACAAAGATTTTTACACCAAATATCTTTAACAGTGCCTACAATAAATTTATCTAATATTCACCATGTAAAAAAAGATTAATATTAAGAAATCAATACAATAAACTCACTGTGGGATAAAGTTCCCAACAAGAAAATAGCAAATCTCCACATTTTCGAAATTTTGGAGGACTGAATAGCAAAAGTGGTAAAAGTGGACAAGCGATAAATAAGAAACCAGCTACAATACTACCATACCAAAGAGCACAGTATAACATACCACGCAATAGTCCACGCATTACAGCCTGTAAATATAATTAAATGATGCACGACCTAAGACTTTATTTTATTAAACAATATAAAAAACAAAATATTTTTCATTATTTTAATATTAATTTTAATAAATATTTCTTATAATAATATTATTATATTATTTATATTTTATTTAAAAAAAAAAAAACAATTGTTATACTTACTTTGACATATAAATTTTCCAATTGAACTATTCTTCATAGGCATTGGATGTCAACTGCTTTCTTGTGAAATATCGTTTTTCTTAGGCTTCTCTACAACCTTATTACAAGGGCTTCACTGTACCACCCTCTCTTCTTTACCCAGTATGAACTGAGTTCTGGGATGCTGCTGGACCATTATTGATCTACTAAATACAGGGCTACAATCCCCAAAGAATAACTTATAAAGTGCTATTCTCTAACATAAGTAATTAAAAAATTACTGGATATAAATTAATATTAAACTAATAAAAAGCACAGTGAGTATATGATTTAATTTTGTATTTTGTATTATATGAGATGAATACAAATATGTAAAATGTATTTGTGTAGTACATCTATCTTTAAATATATTAAAAAAATTCCCTATAAATCGATTTAATTTTCAATGTAGAATAGAAAATTGATAAAAATATATTTGTATATTTATGTACTATAGATCTATCCAAATTATATATTAATAAAAAGTTATTAAAAAAGGAGAAAATAAAAGACAAAATCATTTCATCCAAGAGAAAATTATTACTTCGTATAAATCAAATATATTATATACATTATTGATCTTTATCTAATAAATATGAAAAATATATTCAAAAACTACAAAAACTAAAGTATTATAATATATACCCCACAATTAAACATAACAGGTAAATTTACACATTTTGATACTAGAAA
Source organism: Vespa mandarinia (assembly GCF_050613455.1). NCBI lineage: Eukaryota > Metazoa > Arthropoda > Insecta > Hymenoptera > Vespidae > Vespa > Vespa mandarinia. The sequence goes on along the minus strand of NC_140816.1, from coordinate 3,939,374 downwards.
ATATTAGCATGGTTGTAATAAAATGAATGTTTGATTTAATAAATCTATATAAAGAATTTAGATCTTGATTTCCTATATAATAAAGATGCAAAACTTATATAAAGAAAAAAAAATAATCATATGGAATTTCAGAAATTAATATATATATTTTAATATCACATATATATATATATTTTAAAGTATTAAATATCATATAAAAAAACCATATTGGGTATTACATTTCTCAGAATTATCATATGATCATTTTTCCTACAATCCATTATTACTATGTTGTCATCTATATTCTACAGCAAGATAATTTTCACTTTTTTAGTATTCGGCTTTGTTTGTTTCAGTAATAAAGCCATAATACTATTATTATTTCGATTTTTACAATTTCCACTATAAAATGTTATTATTATCAAATCTTATTTAATTGTTTTATAATTAAATTATAAAATATTATTAGAAAATGTAAATTAAGCCGCTACACTTCAAATTCTTTTTTCAAAGATAACTTGAATATTCTTGCAATAGTTTTTTTGCTTCAGATTGTATATTCTGATCTTGTTTAGTTATGACCGTTTGTTGACAAATTTCATTTAACCAATAAATAGCCTTTTCATAATTACTTATAGCTATGTAGGATTTACTAAGAAATAAACGATTTTCTAAATGTGGTTCAGTTGCAAATTCTTCTGCTTGTTCGAAGCTTTCGATTGCTTCTTCGTAGGAGGCATTTGGAGGCTCAGAAAAGAATGTTGTTGCTACCTGTTTGAAATATAATTTTGTAATAAAATGATTAATGATATTATAAGAACAAATATAATACATCAACATAAAATATCAACAAATTAATAACGTAAAAACACACTTTTCTTTCAATCCAAGTTAAATTAGATATTTCATATCTAAATCTACCAAGTAGATGATGTAGATCAGAATCTTTTGGGCGTAGTTTTAAAGCTGTCATTACATGATTTTTGAAAACAGATCCATTTTTTATTCTTTCTGCCAATGGCAGATATTCACCATGTAAACCTATAAGAATAGCATACCACTTGTGAAGATCTGCATTTTCTACATTAATAATTTGTTCGCAAGCTTCGAGTCCTAAAAAATGAAATTGTACATAATGTCTTTAAAGGTAGATTTGTTTATTCCTAAAACTAATAGTTTACGATTAATTACAGAATTACCTTCGCTAATAATTTTCTTTTTATGTTCTATGTTAGAAAAATGATTTATATAAGTATAACAAGCATTAGCAAATCTCCATATTATGTCTACATTATTTGGATGTAATTTGGTTAATTCTTGTAATTTATAATATACGTCTTCTTCAATCTGTTCTTCTGTTTTTTCTTGTGCACGAATTTTCATAAGTTCTACTTCCAATAGTTTTATTGTTTCTGATTCCCTGTATCACTAAATATATAATCTCTTCCTTTCATGATTGACATTTATCTTTATTAATAATATGTGTGTGTGTGTGTTTGTATATAATTATGTATAATGACTATATTTGTAAGTTCAATAAAACGAATAAAAAATATTTAAATTAATAATAAAATTGTTTCTATACTATAGTATATATTGATTTTCCATAACACATAATAATGCGAATAAATTCATGTAAATTTATTAAAGATGAAATTATCTAATAATTTTAATATATATCCAACCTTAGTTCAATATCGCCTGTAGCATCTTCAGTGTCTGAACAATCAAAAAACTCATCATCAGCAATGTCAGTCCCTGCTGTAGAAAATGTATCTACATCATTTTCAGTTGAAACATATGTACTATCGTTAGAATTCAATGTATGTTTTCTACTTGCAGCTGCTGATCTCTTTTTCCTTTTTTGTTGCTGCCTAAAAAGAATTATATTTTATCATTAATATTAAACATAATATTAGTTTCTTTCGTATGATTTTGAATTCCTATAATAAAAAATATTACCTTAACGCTTCTAACTCTTCTTGCAGCTCAGCAATTCTTTGATTAACAAGTTCAAGGTTATGATTCCGTACTTTGTATTGTCGTTTCTCGATAAATTGTTGATAGAGAAACATACCAGCCACACTAATAACACCAACAGTAACTCCAATCGCAGCTGCAATTAGGGTGCTGCTTTCCAAGTTACTCATTATTCTATAATAATAAGAATTATATTACATTAATAAGTTCTATAATAATTTCTAAAAAATATTTATAAAAATTATAATACCTTGTTTTATAAGCAGATGAAAAATTAATGTATCTGCATCAACCTCGAATAATTTCTTGTTTAATTTTTGTATATTAGCCGTAGTATGCACTGCAAAGAATATATTTATATTTTTTCTAATTTAAATTTTTAAAAAGTGAGACCAACAAATAAAAATAACAAAAACATTTCTTGTGCTGAGTAAAATGGAAATAAAACTTAAGCAGCAAAATAGTCTATAAAAAAAAATGAATAAAGTTAATCGATTAATAAAATATACATATTCTTTAATACTCTATATATTTCTTATTAATAATTTAAGTAATTAAAAATTATATTGAATTATAGTTCAAATTGTTTATTATCAATATAAATCAATACAAAATAAAAATAAATACCACAGAAATATATTAGTATTAGCAAAAACAAAAAAAATACATATATACTATATAAATTTACAGAATTTAAAAAAATTATGATATTACTTCGTGCTTTTATATTTGCTGAGTTGTCACAAGTAAATACTCCATAAATGTTTAAAGTCCACGAATGTCGGCAAACCACTATTCACAGATAATTACCTGATAGAGAAGCTACAATTAATAAACAAATTATTCAATTATTTATTCAAATGATGTAGAATTATTAATTTCCTTGTTATGTTATTATTATAAAAAGGATAGAATTCTGTTATTTTTTTTTTAAATTGTTACATTAACTTACCATGTAAATTCGTACTACACAAAATTAATATTATATCCAAATCAAACTTGTGTTCTTTCTTATTATAATAGACAATGTGCTTATATTATCAAGATTTAAATTTACTAAACGATATATTTATCTATTATACGACATTCACATACATAATATGAAACATAGATTTGTCTTCATAGTTTTACTACCTCTTTATAAACATTACTATCAGAAATCTACCAGTCCTGCTCTGTTTTGGAAAACGTACCATACCCAATATTTTTGACTCGAATAATAGATATATACACATACATATACATATATATATATATACATGTATATATATACACATATACAGTCTTTGAAATTAACTTTTACTCGTATACACTCAATTGTATTAGATTAAAATTTGATTATGTCACAAGAATATCGGTTATTTGATATTTATTCTTTCAGAATAAAAATTATGGCGAATGAACATTGTTCAAACATTTTTCAATTATTCAAACATTTAATTTTATTTGAAAGAAACGAATAGTAATTAAACGTTAAAAGTAGCACTCATTTTTTTATTTATAATATTTAATATAAACACAGATATTCAATTAGTTATTAATTAATAAATCTACAAAAATGACAAGCAGCGCCATTTTAATGTTATAAGTATTCGATAGTTTAAACTTTGACAGTTTCTATTAATTTCGACAATTTTCACTTAAATACGTAGATTTATGCGTACAATTATAGAAATTGTAATCTCTTTCATTGTATTTAAAATATATATTTATTTTACATCATATATTATATTTTGATATAATAAAAAAAAATTCTTGTTATAAATTGAAAAATATGTCGGCAGGCGAAGTTAAGAAAGAAGAACCTCAATTTATATTTCATACGTATGCTTTATGCAAGGTAAAATTTAGAAAAAAAAATGTATGTACCTTAAAGTTTTTAATTTTTAATACGTTTGCAGTTTACAGATATGCCGAATGAAATGAAACAAGAAGCTATGGAAACATGTTCTACTGCCGCGGAAAAATATGCCGATGACTATGAGCAAGCGGCACGTATGATTAAAGAAAGTTTGGACAGAAGATTTGGCGCGCCTTTTCAAGTAGTTATTGGAGAATCTTACGCTTGTGCTATAACCCATCAAGAAAATAGTTTATTATATATGTTCACGGGTGGGAATATTGCTATTCTCATTTGGAGAACAGTTAACCAATACAAATAAAATGATTTTCTATTAAAGCTGTACATCACCTTTAATTTTATAATTGTTTACGCCAACAACGAGAGATGTATTTAATAAAAGTAATAAAGACGATTTTAATAAAGAAGATTTTATTTAAAAAATGAAGGTTTTCGAACTTTTAAGAAAACTTTATTTTCTTTGAAAAAAAATCGTATCAGAAATGATGTTTTTTCGTGAATAGTTTATACATAAAAATAAAGCTTTTTAAAAAAATTCGGAAAAAAACGTATCCTTTTTTCAAGCAGTTTTCGACATTTATCGTAATAAAAAAGTTTAATGATAAAATAGCGGCAACCTTTGAATTTCGCGGCAAAAGAAAAGAAGTTTTTATCTCCATTAATGATTTTCATATGAATGCTAGAGGGGTATGCGGTTACTTTTCGTGAAGTAGGCGATTGCTTCCTTGTCTAACTGCGTAAATCGATACTCAGATTTTCTAATCCTGTCTTTGAAATAAATATTATAATTATTTAAAATATATAATATACACAAATGTATAATGTGCACAAAGTACATTAAGCTAATATTTAAACAATAGTATATATTCGTTGAAACATTATATAACTAGTAATACCCTTTAGATATAAAATAATTTCAATTTAATATTTAAACACAGTTAAATTTTGACCTCCGAATCGTAGACTATATTTAATATTAGCTATAACAAATAAGCGAAATAGTATTCCTTATTGCCCTTATAGTTCTTATTTTGTCTATACCTATCGATGAAATCGTATATGCTACGAGTGAAAGCTGGTGAACATAATTTTATATTTTAAATTTTTTAACACTTTTTATTACAAATAAATATATTTGTATCATATATAATGTAGAAACATTATAAATATTTCTTAATAATTATATACACAGAAAACCAATTACTATTTTAACTACAATTATATATATATATATATATATATATATATATATATATATATATGTAAATATAAATTGTAAGTATTATATGATAACTTTATACTTTCATTGTATTTTTATTTTTATAAATCTGTTATATCAGATATAAATCAATGTTTTTCAAAATACTTCGTGTATATTGTATAGACTGGAATAATTATAGCATTTTTGTTAATGCATTTTGTAAATATTAAACTTTATCCAACTTGAAAAAATAAGTTTTAATATAACTTATTAGCATTCATAAAATTCACAAATCGTACATACATATTAATCACATGTCAAAAAAATGATTTCTCTAATTTTTGAATAAATAAAATTATGCTGATTTCCAAATACATATTGCTAAATTACCAGCACAATACATGTATAACAAATGTTTTAATTGATACGTTATTTCAAATCCATAACCTTCACCGACAACCGTATGCCACGAAGCTCCAAATTTTTTATCCATCGTTTCTTTGATCATTCGAGAAACACTCTCATAATTATCGGCATATTTTTCTGCAGCTGTCACGCATAATTCCATAGCTTCTTGTTTCATCTCATCAGACATATCGCATTTCTATGAACAAACGTATTTTATCATACTTGTTATAAACATTTTATGCATGTAATTAACATAATACAAGAATTATGAAATAAAATAAAAAAATTAAAATTCTTAGGAAAACAAATATACAAATGAAAAACCTTGCCTGTGTACCAGGCAGAAGTTTGACTTATTGATCAAATGCCTTAAATTTTATTTTTCGTATAAACAGCATATTTTGCATATTGAACGATCATTACTCACTCTGCAGAGTGGATAAGTGTGTAGAATTTTGACAACGTCGTCTTTTTTCACTTCTGTCATTTTGAAAATTATCTAATACATTCAGAAACAACTCCAAATAGAACGATACCCGATTTGTTACGAAATAGAATGGTTGCCATTTGCCAGGCGTACGCATGCTTATAAATAGAGTAAGTCATTGTAGGAGGGGGAAATTGTTTTGGTCCTATCTTTTTACGTCTGAAATTTCCTTCGATTATCGTCTGATATATTAAGTTTTATAGGCTAGCTATTTATATTTTCATTAATGAATTGTGAAGAATTCATATAATAATAAAATATTTGAAGATGGCATCACGATTCAGTGGTACTTTACAAATTACAAATTTAGATGATTTTATTACTCCATCTCAGGTAAACGTTCGATAAAAAAAGAAAAATAAATATTTATTTTAATTTTATTACTATCTTTAGAAAATTTAATTTGTTTAGAAAAAAAAAAATTGTTCAATATAAATTTTTGTAGGAATGCATAAAGCCAGTTGAAATCAAAACATCTAAAAGCAAAACAGGTGCCAAAATAAAAATTGAAGAAGATGGAACTTATTATTCATTAAAAGAGGTATAATTGTTTTTAATATAAATATTTCATTATAATTACTTATAATTATTTATAAATGTATTAGACAACTTTATGTATTTACTATACCTGATATCTTATAGAATAATATTCCAGAAAAATTGGAGAAAGTTGAAATTACGTTAGCAGATTGTTTAGCATGTAGTGGATGCATTACTTCTGCTGAAAGCGTATTAGTTTCGCAACAATGTCCTGAGGATCTTTTAAGAGTTTTTCAAGAGAAAGTAGAACAGCAACAGGTAAATAATTCTATAAATAGTAAAACTAGCAGCAATTTATGTATTGCAAATGTATTTTTAATGTTAATTTTTTTTATTTTTTCTCATAGAATGAGAAAAATGGGTGTGCAACATTTATAGTAGTAAGTTTATCTATTCAACCAATATTGTCCATGGCGCAACGTTATGAATTAAAACCAGAACAAGCTTTACACAAGCTTGCTGGATACTTTTACAAGTTAGGAGCAGATGTAGTTTTAGATATGAGTATTGCTGATGATTTTGCACTTCTAGAATCTGCAAAGGAGTTTGTTGAACGTTATAAAGTTGCAAAAGAAGGCACTGAAAAACAATTACCAATGTTAGCATCTTCATGTCCAGGTATGCTTTTTTTTAAGCTCTTTGACTTTTTTTCAAATATAATTTTTCTTGGAAGATAAAATATTTTGTTTATAGGTTGGGTATGTTACGCTGAGAAGACTCATGGTCATTTTATTTTACCATATATAAGTATAACAAAATCACCACAGCAAATTATGGGATCATTAGTTAAGTATCATTTAGCTGAAAATATGGGTCTTTCACCAGAACAAGTATATCATGTTACTGTTATGCCTTGTTATGATAAAAAATTAGAAGCCTCCCGAGAAGATTTTTATAATCATGAAAAGAGTACCAGAGATGTGGATTGTGTTATTACATCAAGTATGTCATTTTTATATCATATATATAATATATATATATATAATAATTCTTATTTATATCAAATTTATTTTTAGTTGAACTAGAGCAAATGCTGAATGAAAGTCATTTAACTTTGAGTGACATAGAAGATGGAGAAATTAAGCAACCTTTTGGGTTATGTAGGGACAAAACAGATAATGACTTATGGAGTCATAAAGGATCTGGATCTGGTGGTTATGCTGATTTCATTTTTCATTATGCTGCAAAGCATTTATTTGATGAAAATGATGTAACACTAGAATTTAAACATCTGAGAAATCCTGATTTCCAAGAAGCAGTTTTAGAAAAAAATGGAGAAGTATTATTAAGATTTGCAATAGCAAATGGATTTAGGAATATACAAAACCTTGTCCAAAAATTAAAAAGAGGAAAATGTCCTTATGATTATGTGGAAGTTATGGCATGTCCTTGTGGTAAGTTGTAATTTATAACTGAAATGTTTTATTCATTTAATAAATGTTTTAATACGTTTAAATATTAGGATGTTTAAATGGTGGTGCACAAATAAGGTCTCAAGATAATATTCAACCTCGAGAACTTGCATTAAAACTTGACGCTATGTATCATGATTTATCAATGAGTATACCTGAAGAAAATCTAGCTGTACATAAATTATATAAAACATGGTTGGGTGGAGAAAATACAGATAAAGCTGCAGCTTATCTTCATACACAATATCATGCAATAGAAAAAATGAATACAGCTCTTGCAATTAAATGGTGATGTATATTATTGCAAAAGAAAAACTATATATGTATATATGTATATGTAACTGTTACTTTCATTAATACATGTATTGAAATATTATATATTCTCTTTTTTGCTTCCACTTAATATATAATAATAGATAATTACAATAGTTAAATACATATATAATAATTTAAATTAAAAAATGTACACAAAGATATAAGAGAGGATGAAAACATTATTTAATACAATATTATACTTTTTGTTAAATATTATGTTATTGTGTTGTTTGCTAACCAATAACGAATTAAATGAATTTTATTTTTAGAACTTGACAATAATTTAATAAATATTTATTAAATGAATAGAACATGTTCTATAGAACATATTTTAATATATAAAATAATTTTCTTATTAACTAAAGATTTATTATAGCATTGGTATTTGTATATATAAAAATTGTCGGTATATGATTGTTTATTGAATTTACATAATAGTAAAATCACACTTTTTGAAGTGGACAGATTGTCTTCATTAAACACATCTGATTTCATAATATTATATACATTTATAAATTAATAATAATTATATTATTTCAATAATATGTAATCATAAAATATGTAAATATACAATAATTATTAATAACTTATTATAATTATATATTTATTTATGAGGCCATACTTTTACCTAGATCAAATATTTAAAAAAATGAAATATCGAATATCGTAATTTAACATAAATAACATATATAACATATATAATTCACAACTAAGGTTTTATCAACATTTTAAAAACTGTCCCTTTTTTTAAGCAATTTAAATATATTTATATTTTGATATCAGTTGAGATAGTTATTTTGGTCTTTTTTTACATACAATAGTTATAAATTACTTTTTATCAAACATTAATTTCCATGTAAAATAAACTATAGTAAATGCAATTCAATTATCTTGGCATCTGTAGAATAATTTTTTATTATAGTTATGAAAGGATTAGTTAATGCTTAAATTTTATTCTATGCTATTATTTCAGTTATATGAAGACAATTTTTAATCCATAAAATCTTGCATTTCTCTATCTGTATAACATAGAAAATAATTTATTTGTATAAATGTGCAAAATTAAAAACTACACACAATGTCAGCTAATAATATATATATAATATAAATAATAATATAAATATTAAATATTTATTTTAGCATTTACGATAACAAAAAATAAATAAATAATCTTTCATCAATAACAAAAATCCTCTAATGCATCTTTGGAAAAATATAGTACTTTTTGTATATAATCATAATTTAAGAGCAGCATAAATTTCAAATTTTTAGCACAAACAGTTCTTTTGAACTTTCATCAAGTGCATCACGTACAAGCTTTAATAATACTCATGTGTTATTAGTTAGAAATTCAAATTATATATTCAACAGTCTCAGTGTATTAAGATATTTGTGTAAATATAGTCAGAACTACTACCTTGTAGAGTTCTGTGCAAAACATTTATTAACTCTAACTAATTTTTCTTCTGATAATTTTCCTTATAGTTTGAAAAATCCATTGATCATTTGCCTTAATTCCATCCTTCATAAATTATATTTCTCAATAATATCACACTTTTAATATTGAGTAAAAATTATCTAGTATTTTTATTACATATTAATTCCTCATTTTCATTCATTTCTTTAGATTCTGATTTCTTTACATCTATATCTGATGGATAACCATCTTCAATATACCTGATTGAATCATGATCAGTATTATTATCTTCTTTAATTTCATATGGTTCCATTAACCATCCTTGATTATTATCTATTTCTCTAGAGACAACAAGAAATAATTCTTTTTCCTTACTGTCTATTTGGTCCTTGAGATATATAAGTAATTCATTATCCTGCATAAAATAAATAATTTCATAATTTTCAGAAATATAAAAATATGATCTTTCATTTATTTCTTATGATTTTATATTTTATATAAGTAAATGTAATTTTTAAAACTCACTTTTCCTATAAGTTGTGGTGTATCTAACTTTGAATCTAAATTATAAAAGGCACCATGAATTTTTTTCAAGGCAATCCAGTGGCGTCTTTTCAATGGGAGTAACACAAAACCCAATTTATATTCTGTTGGAACATTTAATATAAAACCTTCAATTTTGTCAAGGCAAAGACACTTTGGATCTCTGTAAATGTAGATATTTATATAGAATCATTAACATAATAATATTAATAAGATTTTGAAAGAGTAAAATATATTAAGTAAAGACTACAGCAATCAATATTTACTTGCGTTTATCAAACCAAACTGCTTCACGGCCTCTTCGTTGTAATGCAGCCATAATAACATTAATGTCATAATTTCCAAGTCCTAATAAAGATTTGTGAGGATTAATCCACACTGCAGGACTTAAGCTATAACAAATTTGATCTAATTCTTGCTTACTAAAACCTCGTTCTTGAAATAAATTATTTAATGCATGTAGAGCACAAAGCTCTTTTACCTGTAATCGAAAATGATTGATGATATTACTAAATAATTATTTCCAATGTTATGTAAAAAATATATTATTTACTTGTCTTTCATGGTAAATAGATCCAGTCATATCACTTCCTGTATTTGCCACCATCGTAACTACATAATTTCGTTGATATACCACAAGGAAATTTTATTAAGTTTTATAATATAAATGAAAAATTAATCAGTTGAATATCACTGATGGATTATTTATTTATAACCTCTGTGCATTTGACAGTTCTGTAAAATATTTACGTATATGGTAGAATATTATACTTCGTTTATTTTCATTGGGTATCTTTTAAATAGTGATATATATAATTCGGATCGCATAATATTGTGATAATATTCTTTTCTGATTGGATAACTTCGTTGACGCGGAGAACGATCCAATCTTTTTTTGTTATATAATTTCATCGCACTCTCATGTACAATAATTGTAAAGTATATAATGGAATTACGTACTTTTTTTATTTCAAGTAATATAAATTTATTGATATTTTTTTCTTTATTATAATATTAAAATAATTTCAATTTTCTTATTAGTAAAGAATAAAAATGGAAAAAGGCATTCGGTACATTGATATCCATTGAAAATGCTCCTTTATGTTGAATTGTAAAATGTCGTACACTAGAAAGTTTATATGATTCTAAACGATTTAATGATTCGAATCATTGCTATTTACAAACAGAACATCTATTAGGAATTGTGTATTTATCAAGAAAATAATAAATAAAATTTACAATTACCTTTGGAAAAATAGTGCTTTGTTGACCTTCGTGTTAACACAAATAATCATAGAAAGGCGCTGATTTTTTACTTTAACATTGTGCATCTGAAGTTTAAAGTGTAGTATCACGCAATCATTGACAACTCATTTCGTAACTTTGCAAGTGTCAACATGTCAGTTTCCTTTGGTTTCTTCTAAATCCACATTTAAAATGAATTAGTGTAGGTATTCAATGTTGTTTGTAACTTATAAATATTATCCAATTAAATTCAAGTTGATTTCAATTATAAACATATATTTCAATTACTGATATGTGACTATTAATGCATAAAGTTCCATTGTTGAACCTACAATATGTTCTCCTTCATATGTTTCATCAGTCATTTATTGTAAAATTGTATCCTGCAAATATTTTTACTAATTATAATCATATCTAATCATTTTACGTTTACATAAAATAAATGTTCAAATATAAAATAATTGGAAATAATTATTTAAACATTATAAAAATGTAACTTTCTATAATATAAGAAGTAGAAAAAATTATTAAAATTATTTGCACAAAATAACATTATATATAAAAATACTATTATAATATAAATTTTATATCAATATTAATAGTTATTAAAGTTATATTTTTTATTAGTTTAATTAAATGATAATTTTGTACAAGAAGCTATATTTATTTTAAAATTACTGTGAAAATTTTTTCAAACATTAATAATACTTATTTATTAATTTGTACAGGTACAAGTTGAAGAAAAATAACAATTGGATTTATCTTACTGATAAAAATTTTTAATGTGAAATGAAATATCCTGATTAAAAAAAGATTGATTACTTTGTATTGAAAAAATATTTCAATAAATTTTTAACTTCTTGAAAATTTTAAATATAATACATTTAAAAAATAATACAATGTTATATAATTGATATATATCAAGTGCTGATAGAATCAAAAATTTTTGTGTATATCAGTTATGCATAGATCTAAATTAATAATCTATAGAAGAAGATTTGGATTTAAATATTGGAAAATGATTGATATGTATATGTGTACATGAAACAATTTCAAAACTGAATATATCTAAATTGATAAATATAAAATCAATTTATTATTAATTCATAGTAAATCGATCATTCCTAAAAAATGTCAGGTTCTGCTTCAATTATAACGTCTACTCTTGCGCAACCTTCGGAGAAGGAACATGCATCTACAACTATGATAGATTATTCAAGTATCAGAGGAAAGGTATATCATTCAAATCTTACAAAATTTATAGTTAGCAAATATAAACTTTCTAAAAAATAAATTGTTTTAAATTATAGAATGTATTAGTTAGTCCATCGGAGGATCAATATGAGCTACTACTTAAAAGACTAAAAGAAAGAATTCATGATGGTGGAAGTGAAACAATATTTGATATTGGTATTGCAGAAGGTATATATCTATGAAATACTTATTTTCTTTATCGAGCTATAGAAAATTGTAATAAAAAGTTAAATAATGAACACATTGACGTATATTACATCACTATTTCATCATGTTTGTAGATGGTTCAGAGGATGGATTAAAAGAAGATGAATATGAAGCATCAGTAGCCACTTTACAATCACTTGCTGCTACATTAGAAGCTGATTGTGTACTTCTACGTCAAAGTAAAGTAGATCATGGTTTAACAGGACAATACCTTGTACGAAGGCGACTGGATCTGCAAGACTTTCTAGAAATTAGGTTTCTAAAATATTAATTTAAATAATAATCTATTAAAAAAGAATTAATTTTATTGTAAAATTTAATGAAATACTACTAAAAATGTTAAAAATATGTTTTCTTTTAATGAAATCTTTTAGAGTTGCTGTTGTTGGCAATGTGGATGCAGGAAAATCAACACTTTTAGGAGTATTAACACATGGAGAATTAGACAATGGAAGAGGTTTAGCTCGTCAAAAATTATTTCGTCACAAGCATGAAGCTGAAACAGGACGAACCAGCTCTGTCGGAAATGATATACTTGGATTTGATAGTGTTGGTATGTATTAAAATTAATTTTTTTATCATTTGTGTTTCAAAATGATCATATGACAATGTATTTGCATTTCAGGAAATGTTGTTAATAAACCAGAACATGGTTCTTTAGATTGGGTAAAAATTTGTGAGAAATCATCTAAAGTTATAACGTTTATTGATCTTGCTGGACATGAAAGGTATCTCAAAACAACTGTGTTTGGAATGACTGGACATGCTCCAGATTTCGGTAAGTTTCGTTAGTATAATTAGTTCAATGTTTCCTTATTAAAACTATTTTGTATTTAAGGTATGTTAATGGTTGGAGCAAATGCTGGTATTGTTGGAATGACTAAAGAACATTTAGGATTGGCTTTGGCTCTTTCGGTACCTGTATTTGTAGTAGTTACAAAAATTGATATGTGTCCACCAAATGTATTACAAGAAAATTTAAAATTGCTTATAAAAATACTAAAATCACCTGGCTGTAGAAAAGTTCCAGTCATAGTAAAAACTCCAGATGATGTTGTTGTTAGTGCAACTAATTTTGTATCAGAACGGTTAGTAAATTTAATATAAGTTACAGAAACCTATTACAATAAATTATAAATGGTATTTTTACATCTTAATTTGTATTAAAGAATATAAGAAATGTCAATATTTTTACTTTTTTTATAATACAGATTATGTCCCATTTTCCAAGTATCTAATGTGAGTGGAGAAAATTTAGATCTTCTAAAAATGTTTTTAAATCTTTTGACTGCTAGAATAACTAGTCATGATGATGAACCAGCAGAATTTCAAATTGATGATACTTATTCTGTACCAGTAAGTTCCTAAGAAGTATTAAAAATAATTTCTTTTATTATTCTCATTAAAAAATTTGAAATATTTTTAAATAATATTAATTTAATATACATTTACTCTTTTCTAACACAATTTCTGTAATCCTTAGGGCGTTGGTACTGTAGTGTCAGGTACAACTTTGAAAGGTGTAATAAAATTAAATGATACTTTATTATTGGGGCCTGATCCTTTAGGACATTTTATACCTATTACTGTAAAAAGTATCCATAGAAAAAGAATGCCAGTTCGTGAAGTAAGAGGAGGTCAAACAGCGAGTTTTGCTTTGAAAAAGATAAAAAGATCACAAATTAGAAAAGGGATGGTGATGGTTGCACCAGCTTTAAATCCACAAGCTTGTTGGGAATTTGAAGGTGAAATCTTGGTATTACATCATCCTACAACGATCAGTTCTCGATATCAAGCAATGGGTAAATTATTATTTTTATATTACTTTGTATAATATTCATAACAGGAATAGCTATTTTATTTTGCATTTATGAAATTGTGTCAATATTTCTTATTTCATTATATGTTATAGTTCACTGTGGCAGTATAAGACAAACTGCTTCTATTATCTCAATGTCTCAGGATTGCTTAAGAACAGGAGATAAAGCATTGGTACACTTCAGATTTATAAAACATCCTGAATATATAAAACGTGGTCAACGAATAGTTTTCAGAGAAGGTCGAACTAAAGCAGTAGGAAATGTATCAAACCTTATTCCTCACTCTAATACTATGAGCACACAAATATTCAGAATTAACAAACCAAATAAATCACAAGGCAGATTGAATAATTCTTCTCTCAATCAAGTAAGATTACGACTGCAAAAGCATAGATAAATATTGGAGTGTAACATTTATGGCCATTCTTTTCATTATAATTTTTTTGCTTTCAGTCACAAGAATTAAATGAAACGAGTTCAGCATTTGAATATCAGAATGCAAAACAAGAAAATATGCCACAAAAATCTGGCACAACACAAAGTAAAAAAGGTAGAGGTCGAAGAGGTAGATCTCATAATCTTATCAATGCTAGTATACAACCTTTGTCAGAGCAAAACCCTCCCACAAAAATATAAGATATATTTATATACAAAGTATATATATTGATTTAGAGGAAATCTTTAATGTTTTAGAATAGATTGATTTTTTAGATAAACATTTCTCGATAATGTTTATATAGTTTGAAGCAAGATTACTGTTTTGAAGTCTTTCTTTCTTATAAAAAAAGAAAAAAAAAGAAAAGAAAAAAAGCAAATTATTTCTTAAGACTACTTTAAACTAGTAAAAAAAAAAATAAATAAATAAAAGAAAATAAAATATAAATTTAAAATTGAAAGTTAATTTTCATAGCAAGAAGTACGAACTAAATAACAGATTTACTAAATTTTTACTTTTTAAATTAAAGATTGCCTTTGTTATAACTATTTACCAAATTTAAATCGCCACAAGCATGTCTGCACTATTGCACAAATTCTATTGAAATATTTACAATATTATTTTCAGTGAAAACAAAATGCTTTTTGCAGATTAAATATTATTTTGATTATATATGTAATTTTTATTCAAATTATTATTTATATGAAATGTATAATTGTAATCTTCAAAAAGAAGATTGGAAAGACAATCAATGTGAAAGAAAGGAATTTTATAATATTAAAATTCAAGTTTGAATTATACGAATAAATCGACATCTTGCTTGTATTTTGCCATTAAAATAAAAATAAATATTAACTTAGAATTACACATTCTTTATTTATATTTTTGCATATATAAATGTGATTGCTAAATAGTGCTATTTAAAACTTCAGTATTTAGTATTTACAAACTGAACTATATTTTTTTTTAATTTAATAGATTATTATATACATAAATTATGATTTTATTTTAAGATGATATTAAAAATAACTAAAATCGAAAATAATGGAAGACATGCTTGTATGTAAAAGCACATTGAATGCTAAAGTGCATTTCAATATATTTTTAAATTTTAATGTTATTTTGACATAGCAAATAATGATGAAAAAATGGACCAAATAATTTATTGAAAAATTCAATATTTTTTCTTTGTTACAAAATTTCTATCAAACTGACCTTACTACCAAAGTGATCTCTTGATGAAAACAGAAGCTATTAAAATAAAGATTATTATCATAGAATTATTGAAAAAATAATAACCTGTACTTTCATAAATCTTATAATTTAATAAATACAAATAAATAAAGTTTAATAGAAAAATTCGAAATATAAATTAAAAATTATAGAGAGGATAACTTGTAAATTTATTTAATTAAAAATAACAAATACGTAAAATACTCTTTATAATTTAATTTATTTTATTACGTTTTTATTATTTATCTTATCTTTTTTTATTCGTAAATACATAAAATATTCTTTATAATTTATTTTATTTTATTAGATTTTTGTTATTTGTTTTATCCTTTCTTCATTCAATTTTTCATTCAAAACTTTTATAATATTACTCACTTTCAAATATAAAATCGCGGAATTTTTTTTTATTATATGTATAAATATTTACCTTATTAAGGCAATGGTACTGTCTTTGTATCTGCTATAGAACTCGTTTTATAACAACAATAAACAAATTTTTTCATTTATTATAATCAAATATATTTATTAATCAAGACTACATGGAAATTACTGAACTATATCATTGACAAGAATTTTTTTTTATGTCAATGATAATAATTTTACTATCTTTAGAAATAGACATTATCATTAAATGCTATTAAGTTCCTATAAGAAGTATACATGTAATCATATATTTATTTCTTTTTGGATTCTTTAACTTGTTTTAGTTCATTTTTTATATTATTTGCTAAATTTTTTAATATTTTTAAAGCTTCTGATGGAGATTTTAATTTATATGCACTATTTACTTTTCCTGTTTGTGAAAATAAATAAACCACTAATTTGGCACCTTGTCTAATTGGTTTAGAATCTGCTAATTTATTGATTAATTGCTCATTATTCATTAAGTATCGCATAAGAAAACGTATAAAACCCATGTTGAGTAGTTTTCTTAAAAACGATTTGCTATAGTAAAAATCTATATATTTATATCTTGGGTACTTCAAATGTACACATATTACGATATTTCAATAAAAGTTCACGCTTGAGCCGAAGCTGCTTACGAAGTGTTTCAAGTTTTTGTAACTGTTCTTCTTTACTATATTCTATTCCTGGTAACCGTTTAATCTAGAAGACAAAAGACTTTCTCTTAAAAAAGAAAATATGTTTTTAATAATATCTCTAAAGGAATTAATTTTATATAGACTAATCATTTAGGATAAGTTCTTTATATTTAAGAACTATCTATCCCATTTGAATATTGCAATCAAGACAATAAATGTATATACATAAATTTTTGTTTAAAAATAGATATAATATATAGACATGCACTGCAAGACTAGAAAATCTTTATAGAGTAAAACAAGATACACTTACAAAGTATTTATTACCTGAGCTCTTGCAGAATCCAATTTTTTTTGTAATTCTAATATTTTATGACTAGTATCTTGTGATTCTTTTGCTTTTTGAGTTGTATCATGAGGATCTTTCTCCACACTGGAGGGAATAAAATAGTCATTGTAAATTGAAATAAAATAATAATTATATATGAAATAATAAACCGACTTATATAAAAATATATTGTCACTGAGTTTTAAAATTAACCAACAAGTAACTATATTGTGGTTAAATATTTTTCAGTGCATTTCCCATAACCTCTAATAAAATTTATTTAAAAGTAACTTATAAGTATTATGCGAAATATTTGATCACTGGTAGCATAATAATACAAATTAAATAATTAATTTATATGTAACAAATCTCATGTAAAATTATTTCAACTTACTTAAATATACATATATAAATAATATTCGGATATACAACACGCTTACGTAGCTACTACGAAACTGACAACCCGCGCAGTAACTAAAATACATACCTTCTTAATATATCATAAATAAGTGGTAGTATCTCAATATCTAAATCATCAACTGTAAATGAACTTCTCATAGGACTTTCTTCTGTTAACTCTGAAGTTTCCATGATATAATAAAAACATAAAAATTTACATTTTATATGATAGTACTCTTGAATTTTTCATATTTCATATATGTACAATCACAATATATGAAACACAATAATTACAGGATTAATTGTATCGACACTCCTTTGAATTATGATCTTACTCTGACATCCCTTTAATAAATGAATCAAATTTTTCTAGAAGCTGATCTAACAAAATTGACAATACAACGCAAAGAAAGAGAAAATGGTAAAGTCTTGGAATTTCAAATTATCGATATCTATTAACTATTGGTTGAAATCTATTGGGTCTAGAGAATAACGCTTTCATGAAAACTGACACATTAATCGATTCTTTGGTTACAACCAACTTCACGAAGCTTTCTGGAGGAATATTCATGACATAAAGGTGTTCTTCCGTCTTTCTTGTTTAGCCACATTGTACGTCGGTAAGATTGTGTTATTACTTATTGGGAATAATCAAGTGGCATCGTTGAATATATTATATATTTTACAATTAATTTTTATGTAAGCTTATTTGATATATATTTATATGAAATATTTTAATATTTTGTATTTTATTTTTATAGTTAAAGACGAAAATGGGGCGCCGACCAGCTAGATGGTATGTAATAATTTATAGACATTGTAACATATTTTTGTTAATAAAAGCATAATTTATCTTTAATGTAATTTATTAATAAAATAAATAAGATGATTTAGAAATAAGATTGGAATTAATATATAGCGTATTATGTGTACAGTTTTTCTAAAAAAAAAAATATTTTTTAAATATATTATAAATAATATTATATTCTGTTTCAGTTATCGATATTGTAAAAACAAACCTTATCCTAAATCAAGATTTTGTCGTGGTGTACCAGATCCAAAAATCCGTATTTTTGATCTTGGAAAGAAGAAAGCTTCTGTCGAGGATTTTCCATTATGTGTACATTTAGTGTCTGATGAATATGAACAGCTTAGTTCAGAGGCACTTGAAGCAGGTAGAATCTGTGCCAATAAATACATGGTTAAGAATGCTGGTAAAGATCAGTTTCATATTCGTATGAGGCTTCATCCTTTCCATGTCATCCGTATTAATAAAATGTTATCATGTGCTGGAGCTGATAGGTAAATAAATTTCATTTATACAGTTAAATATTTATTTTGCTGAATTATAATTTTTAATCAAAGTTTATATAGAAGTTAAATTATACAAAGAAAAAAAAATCTTTATAGGCTCCAAACTGGAATGAGAGGAGCTTTTGGTAAACCTCAAGGTACTGTAGCTAGAGTACATATTGGACAACCTATTATGAGTGTGCGTTCGTCAGATCGGCATAAGGCTGCTGTAATTGAAGCATTACGTCGTGCAAAGTTCAAGTTTCCTGGTCGTCAGAAGATTTATGTATCTAAGAAATGGGGTTTTACTAAATATGACCGTGCTGTGTATGAAGAATTAAAAGCATTTGGTCGTCTTGCTCCAGATGGTTGTAATGTTAAATATTTACCTGAGCATGGACCTCTTGAAGAATGGAAAAAATTCAGGAAAGTTCTTGCTACAGCGTAAATAAGATTTTTGGAATTCAATTTAAATAAAAAAGAGAGAAGATTTCTTATTGTAATAATTTCACCCATGAATCTAATGAAACATATATTATAATGAAGTTGCGAAATTTTAAACAACAAAAAATTATAAACACCGTTTTTAGTAATTAAAAAAAAGAACAGTTTTATTTAATGATACATTATTTTAAAATACTGATTTACATAAAGTTATATATTTACAACGATCGATCAATAACTAAACTAAAATACTTTGAAATAGTATCTAATAAAATGATAAATAAATTACAATATATACATAATAAAATATGATGATTTCTAAAGAGAGCATAATGCACAAATGTGTTTAAAAATAATTATATCCTGCAGAAATTCGAGATTCTATAAATTAATGAGAGTGACATGTAATATCATTATCATCATTTTCAGTATTTTGTATCTCATCATCAATGTCATCACATATTCTGTGATTATGAACATCTAAAACTTCAGTACTGGTTGCTGCATCTAACAGTGGAGATAATTTTTCTGCTTCACTATCTTCGTCTTGCCCTTGGCCCTGTAAATACTAATGTATATGTTTGACATAAACAGAAAATTTTACCTACTATACAATTCTGACACTATAAAAAGCAAAACCGACTTTAAATTATCATATGCATGATGAATGAATAAAAAAATTCTACAGTTGTAAGACTTACTTCATACAATGAAACAGGTTGTTTTTCATTTACTAATCTGAGAGTATCACGTGATCTTAAACCGGATTTATCACGAGAATGCCCAGATTTAGTTCTTACTGCAGGAGATCGAGTATGTAGATCTTTTTGTGATCCTGAATTTTCATCCCTTGCAAGAAGAACTGACATTCTAAATTCTGGAGTGGGACATGGAGTGCCACTAGTTCTAGCACTCATATCTACATCCTTTGAAGACAAATGCTTTGAAATGGGTGTACGTTCGGCTGATCTGCAAAATAATATTTTCAATTGAATAAACTGCTAATAAATTTTGTATTATATCATTTTTTAAATATAGATTGACGCATCTAAATATACCTATTCAATGCTTCTGCAGCCTGAATAGCACTTGCTGTATCTGTATCTGGTGTATCAGGAGATTCAGGTGCAAGAACAGCAGTTCTTGGTGTATATGGACCATTTAAAGCTTCTATAAGCGATACTGCTTCGTAACCTGCTGGAATATTCTCGCAACTACCCTAGAAGTTTAAAAACATTCATTTGTATCTTATTAAAAGTTATATGGCTTGTAAAAAACATAATATTACCTCGGGTATTGGTGGATTGGATATAATAGTTCCAGTTGCTTTTTGAAGTGCTTTAATTTGTAAAAGAGCTCGAAATGGAGCACGACATATGGGACAATTATTTGCTTGATACCGAAGGGAATCTGCACAGCCATTGCACAAACACAAATGTCGACATGGTAAAATTAAGGTATCACGTACATCACACATACAAATTACACATTCAGAACCATTATCATCCGTATCTTCATCACTGCCTTGTTGCTGTACAATAATATTTTCTGATGATAAAAATGAGCAGAATACCTCTAATTAATAGACAGATATCAATGTATTTATTACCTTTGCGCTTTCAGTGTTTTTATTTTCAATTCCATAAATTTCTTGCAACAAATAACAAAGTCCATCTACATAAAGTTTTTGCTTAAGTGCTTTTAATACATATGTTCCATCTGAATGTTTTTCAACTACAGCAATAGTTGTGTGAGACTGTTTTGGTTCATCTGATCCTTCTTCTGCTATACAATAGATTGCTATTGGAATAATCTGTTAATGTAAGCATAAAAGATCATAAAACAAATAAAATGTGAAATAACTTTTTTGTATTTTAAAACATTACATTTGTAATACATACTTCTCTATCTGCATTGTATATTAAATCTTCTTCATTATAAAGACTTGGATCAAATATATGAGATGTTTGAGAGAACAATTGATTAGCACCCTTTTTATAATGATATGTTTCAGAATTCATAGAAGGATCTCTTGGTACATATCTATAAATCATAAAGATATTTTGTTATATATGATTTTAAATCATTATTAATATTATATCCACTTTCTATCATATAAAAAGTTGAACATATATTCTTTTGATATATATAAAATAATACATACGTAACCCCTTTTGTTGTAACTTCTTCTGTACAAAAATAATATATTGTGATAGCACACCTTACATCACAATCAAAAGTAAATTCAATATTGAAACGATTTGGTTTTTTGTCACCATCACTATCACCGTAACGTTTTACATTATGACACTGAGAAGACGTTGAAGTTTGATCCACATTTCGTACTAATCTTAATGATTCTTTTCTTATATTTACTAAACTTTTTAAGGTTTTTGTAGGATCATTTGTTTGTGGTGGAGGATATGGGAACTGTAACATATATCTTTTACTTGATATATTGTTAATTGTTAATAATTTCTATGAAATAAATTTAATTCTTCATACAGGTGTCGGTCGACTGCCTAAGAAATTTAAATCTGCATTTTCTCCAAAGAGGTATGCTTCTGGTTGTGGAGTATCGAACCTTTCACCACCCATAATAAAATGACTACCAAAATAGCTTCCTAATATAAAGATAATTTATAATTATATTATATATAAATTTATCTATTAAATCATAAATAAATGATTGATAACTGTTTTGCGTAAGGTATATATAAATAAATAATCTCATAAAATCAATAATAAATAAATACTCTATGTAAATATATACTCTATATAATTTCATTGTATTTTATTTTAGTAATACTTAATCGTTAGTAGAAAGACAAAGAACATGTATATTATACTAACCAGAACGTGGAGGATATTTATATGCGTGGTTTGAAACAATATCAACTTCTTCTACACCAGCATTTTGTCTGCTTGTTAATGATCCCATTATTTTATTATATGATGCTGTCAAACAAATAGAAATTCGCGGTAATATTAAGTGATACTAAATTTGAAATATTATTTAAATTCCAATAATTTATAAAACGTTGTAATTTTTAAGTTTTTGATAGTATTTAATCAAAATACAGTTATTCGATTTGTAGTTTCATATTGTCAAACGAAAAATTCTATACCACAGAATTGACAGACAGTTTCTCTGTGGATAAATCTTAACAAAATCTAGATCATTCTCCATAGATAAAAGATGAGGTAAAGAAACGAATTTAAGGTATAACTGTATACTTGAAGATTATGTCAAATTTTATTTGTTTATAGATAATATATAAATACAATTATATATATATAGATTTTAGATGTATTTAAATATATATTATACAACTGTTATTAATTTTATTTGACTTGAATTATTATTATATTTTATTATAAAATACAATTTCATTTATCACAAGTAAAGGCTGTTTTCAAATTAACGCGCGATTTTATCAAGGTTTTTGAAAGTCTTTCTACATTTATAGTCAATGCTGCAGCTATGTTTTCATCTCACGTGACCAAGCATTAAAGTTGCGACTACATCAAATATGTATGGCCTATATACCTTTTAAAACAGTGATAGATTTTGAATATTGTGATTGTTTTGTTTCTATTTACAAGTACTTATTATAAAATAAGAATAGAGCACAACAAGTGTTATTATATCTTTGTCTAAAATGAAATGTCAATATTTGTCAAGCTTCAATATAAATTACAATATATAAGAAACAATTTCATTTAAGTACAATAATGAATAGAGAATTTTTAATTGCGATATAAAATATATGAAAATATTATTAACAGCATAAAAGATATTGGTCTACAAGATAAAAGTTGCAATTAATAATTAATAATGATTGACACATTCAACTAACAACATGGCGAATGTATCAACAGAAATAGTATATTCGAGTATTTTAGTGTTATTGTATGATGAATAAGAAAAATGCAACTCTATCGATTACATTCAGTAATTGGATTCTTTAAAGACGTCTATAATATTTTAATTCAAATATAAACATTATATTGTATATAATACGTCTTTGCATAGTCCTATTATATTTAAGATTCTTTTAAAATTATTTATGAAAGAAAAATGGCATTATTAAATAATTGACATAAAAAAGTATCATGATGTTATATATAAACAAGTTAAATGTTTTTATGAAGATTCACATTCAATATAGTGATACAAACTTCGTTAAATAAATGAAGAATAATGTAAATTGTTTCTTTTATCTGTATTTAATTAATTTTATCTACGGAATTATAAAACGAAGAATAATAAAGTGTAGTAAATATACAAAGAATAACAAAGTGTTGTACTGTGGGGTGTAATGAGTGGATCTGGTTTTCGAGGACGGGGGATTGAACCACGGGGTATTCATCCAAATGGCCCAATTGGTGCTTATCGTGGGACCCGCTTATCTCACCCGCGTTTTAGTCATCCCCGTTTGTCCCATAACAGATTACCAACATCAGAGAATTGGTCAGGAAGATCAAATCATGGCTCATCTTTTTTATCTTGGAGCAAAGGAAAATATCAACGTCCTATTTTTCGTGGTATATCCCACTTTCGTCCCAATGGCAGAGGAAGGGGTACAATTCATAGGGGAAATTTACATTTTCCAGATTCTAATAGGCCATCCATTGTGCCATATTCCACAGATTATAATAAAAATGTTGGAAGTCCTAAAACAGTGTTCATGCAAAATCAGAATGATGAAGATCAATCAGAACATGTTAAAGATGAGCCATGTTTACAGCAGACTCCTTTACTTGGATCCGAGGAAGAACGTCAACAGAAAATTACTGAGACTGCAGTTCGGTTGAAAGAAAAATTATCTACCATTACCAAGGAAGATATTACTAATTTATGGCAAGATGATTTGTCCACGATACCATTGTCTAATGTAAAAGACAAAAATATACTTAATTTAGGTATGCTTAAATTAAGGCATGAACAACCTGAACTTAATCTTACTTTTAATGATTTTAAAGACATAGGTAGGATTGACTCAGACAATGTAAAGTCTGATAAAAATGATGGTACTAATGAAGTTAGAAATGTATTTCATTTTATACATGACAATGTCAAGGAAGTTAAAAGCAGTACTGAAGGTGTTGATGTAATAGATATTGAAGAAAACATTCTACATGATGTAGAATCTATGACAATTATTAACGATATAATTGTAACAGAAAATAAATCACGAAAAGTTAATGGTCAAAAATCGCAAGAAGGGACCAATTCTCCACATAATATGTCTGTTACTTTGTCAAGTGTTTCAGAAGCATGTAATACAGAATTAATATACTCTTCACATGGAAGTACAGGAAAAACAAATATGTTACAACCTCAAAATGTTCTACAAACTGATAATACTCAAGTACAAGATCATGAATTAAATATACAATGTGTGAATACATCATTACAGTATCAGTCTGAATATACAAATTCTGATAGTAGGTTTAATTTAGAAAATATACAAAAATCATCTGATGATATACAATATCAGCAAGCAAATGCAATCACAGAAATGCAACATTCTTTGCATAGATCTATATCAAAAAAAGCAAAACAAAAATCTCATTGGATACCATCACAATATCAAGTAAATTCACTCCGTAGAAAGCCATTTAAATCGAGATGGTCGCATAGAAGACATAGCTATATGTATAATAAATCACGAAATGAATCAACAAGATTTGATTTACATACATCATCACTCCATTTGCAAAGAAATATAACTTCTTTAAATCAAGATTCACAATATAATGCATTATCTTCATTTGATTTGAGCAGATCTCAATCACAATTTCCTACAATGTCAAAGTTAATGCATAATAAGGATACTTCACAGGCTACTACATCATGTGCAGATCATAATACTTTATCATCTATATCTGTTAACATTTCTTCAAGCCAAGAAGATATTTTACAAACAGTGCCAGTTTTTGATTCATGGAAGTCATTTGCAATGAATTATAATACACACAAGGAGGAAGTAGTGAACATACCAAATTTTAATCCTCAACAACCACCACCTAATTTTAATAATCAAAAGGGAACATTGCCATTTAATCAACATCTTTTACCACAAAATCAGTCAAATTCAACAATACATGAATTTAATTCTTCGCAATCAAGTGCAGTTTCAGTAACTCCTACAGACTTATATTGCTCTGTAAATTTTACTACACCACCAAGTACTTCATTAGCACAAACAACAACTTTTTCTACATTATCACAAATAAATATACCATCATCTTCAAGTATTTTATCAACTGCTTCAATTAACTTTTCACCGATATTAACTCATACAGCACCTTTACAAATGACACCTTATGAAGTACCATCATCCGCAACAATAAACAAAGTTAAACATCAAGGATTGCTTTATAACAAAACATTAGATCTTGCTCCGATTTCCAATCAAGATAATACTGTTAAAAGTAAGAATGAACTTCAAGAGATGCAAGAAGCAATGCAATTTGCAAAACGAACTATGAATATAACAGATGATGTAAATATTAATACTGAATCTGAGCAAAGCCTATGTACTGAAATTCACCTAGTAAATACATCTGTAGAACAAAAAGATATTAGTGATGTATCGTCATCCTCTACACAAATACATCAAAATATTAATAAGGAGAAGGAGGAGCAGCTGGATCAACATTGCAATAAATTTACTAAAATAACTTTAAAAGAACGAATTATAACCGAATCTCATGAATCACCTAACTTTGAACTTGAAAAACAATTAAATCAAAATTCTGATCTTGAAGAAAATGCTCTTGTAAATAAACAGACTCGACCAAAAGTCATGTTTCATTTAAATTCTAAATTAAACAAAATAAATAAACAAGGAAAATGGCATCAAAACATTGAAGATGGTGAGGAAGAACAGTATATTTCCTGTCTATCTCCATTAAACATGCATGTAAAAGAATGTTCCAATCAAAAGATTGAAGAATGTACTAATCAAATGATTAGAAATAATCAAGATAGAACCACAAAATGTAATATAGAAGTAAAAGACATTGATACAATTAACAGTCTTATTGATGAATCACAAAAGTCTAATTTAGAGTCTCCAATTTTTATAACTTCTGATAATTCTATCACACAAAGACCTCAAGATGTTATAAAAAGAAGAAAGAAAGTAGAATCTCCTCCATCTGAATCTTCATGGAAAAATAGAATTATCAGTCGTTTCTTGAAAATGAGTAAAAATGATATTCGTAACATGATTAACAATTCTAGTCTTCGAAAATTTGATATTGCTATGAAACATCTTGTTAAAGAAAAAAGATCATCATTATCATTAAAGATGCGAAATACTGAAGACGAAAAAATAAAAAGTTATGATAGAGAAGAATTCATGAATCAGTTAAATGCAATGTTAGATCCAACAGCTATCGTTGATATCACCAATTTACCTACAGATTTTATTCATCATTTAAGTGAAGTATTACAACTTGATGCCATACCATTAGAATCGAATGAAAGTATTTTTAATTACTCTAATGATGAAGGTCAGAACAGTAATTCGTATATATTTTCTAATGAAGAAGAAATATTAAATAACATCATTTCAGAGGATATTAATTTTGAACAGATAAATAACAAGACACACACAGAATACAATAATCAATTAAAAGATGATGATAGTAGAATTACAGATTCTATCATTGCAGAGTCAAATATTAATGATAATAATATAGCTTCAATTGCAAATTCTGTTAAGATCAGTGAAAATATAATATTAGATTCCAGTGAAATATTTTCTAAGACACCACTTGAAACTAATGATGTACAAATTGATCATTTTACCAGTAATGTACATGTAACAGAAAAAGATATTACACCAAAAAATGTTGAGAAAAAAAAACAACATTCATTGTTTAATGTAACTGATTTAGATGATATACTTTCAACTGTTACTGTAAAAGAAACAGGAGAATTAAAATCAGCAGATTTAGATGAAAAATCAAAATCTACAGTAAAAGCAAATAAAACATGTGAAATAGCAAAAACCTCTATACCCACTGAAACTATGTCTGTAAATATTACATCATTTAGTTCTAAACACAAGATTTTCAATTCAAGTAAACAACATGAATGTAGTTCAGGGAATGAATATATTTCTAAGTCTGAAAGGTATAATAGGTGGACTAGAAAAGAACGAGAAGGTCCAGATGCTTTTAGAAACCTTACAAAGGAAGAATGGGAAGCAAAATATGGAAAACAAATGAGAAGTTTATCATCAAATCCTTGTAAAACACAAATAAGTAAATATAGCTACAATACAAATTTAAAAAATACAAAGTATAATAGAACTTTCAATTCAAGAAAGTATCAATCTTCACATTCATTTAAAACAAATAAAAATTCTTTAAGTCATAAAACTGCTTTGTCCAAAAGGGTATCTAGAAAGGATAATGTAGAAAAGGATTGT
Source organism: Vespa mandarinia (assembly GCF_050613455.1). Classification (NCBI taxonomy): domain Eukaryota; kingdom Metazoa; phylum Arthropoda; class Insecta; order Hymenoptera; family Vespidae; genus Vespa; species Vespa mandarinia. The sequence goes on along the minus strand of NC_140816.1, from coordinate 3,911,079 downwards.
AATATAAGCAGTTCAAGTCAAAGTGAGACAGATGATACTAGCACAAGTAGTGATAATAGAACACCGTCTGATGTAACTAAGCTCCTTAAAGTAATTAAAGAAAAGGAAAAGATAGCTAAAAATAAATCATTAAATGAAACAATAAGGGATGAAGTAACAGCTGAGATACAGCGTAAATGGAATGAAGAAGGTAGGAAACGAAAATATCATAAAAGAAATAAAAGAAGGAAAGAAAAAAAATTAAAATATAAGAAAGAAAGAAAGAAAAAGAAAAGGAAAATATTTGAAAGCAATTCTAATTCTGATAATGATCAAAATGATAGATCTAACTTACTTACAGAAATAGAAATTAAAAAAGAAACAAATGTTAAAGAAGAATCTAATACTGCCTTAGAAAAAAGTATTGGACTTGATATACAGATGGTGAATAATACATGTTTTAAAAAGCAGGAAACTACAAAGACATTAATAGATAAGGAAGTAATTTTGGAAAATAAAGACAAATGTACAATACAAGAGAGTAATAGAATTACACTAATCCCTACAATAGTACAACTAAAAACAAAAGCAGAATTAAAATTAATTCCAAAAGCATCAAAGTGCATAGAAGAAACAGAATTTATGAAAAACACTGCTGAAATAGTTCTAAATGCAAAATGTCATGAACAAATTAAGATGCCTATATTAAATAATCTAGATAAACAAAAAATAATTGAAAATACATCTGAAACAAATGAAGACTCAGAATGTTTAAATAATAAATTAATAAATATTACAGAAACAGAGCATACTGGTCTTAATAATAATGATAATACAATCAAGAACTTAACTAATACACCCACTATAAAGGAACAATGTCATAAAGAAAAAATTTGCCATTTAGGGAAAGAAGTATTGTCAGTTACTACTGAAGTTAAAGAATCAAATACAGAAAGGTTAATGGATAATAAAGCAATATCTAAAAAAATAGACATAAAGGCATACAAAGCACGTGCATTACAACGAAAAATGGAAAATGAACAGAAAATAAACGAGGAAAAATCAGTGGTAAGTAATAAACATGAAATAAACAATGACATATTAAATGATAATTTGTCAAAGTCTATGATAAATGAAAAACAAAACCCAGATAATTACATTTTGTTGCAAACTATGTCTCATGCAAATTTGAAAGATAAACATTCTATTACACAAACAGATAGAATATCTTCAGATTCCAGCAAATTTAAAAATATTAAATCAGAAGGAAGTAAGGAATTAAAATTAAAAAAGGAAAAGATAGAAAAGGTAAAAAAGAAAACTGAAATGAAAACAAAAATAAAAGAAGCAAAAGAAATATCAAATGCTAATCAGGAAAAAGTAGATAATACTTCTGATATTCTAAACTCATTAGAAAATAAAGTTGAAAAGAATCAAATGGATGTTCAGGTTGATAAACATGAACATGTACAATCTATTACTGATCATGTATTATTACCAGCAAATACAGAATCTGTAATAGAAAAAAAATTTGTTAAAAATGAGAAAATTTCTGCTAATGATATTATATTATCGAAAAATGAATTGAAAGAAACATCAAGCGAGAAGAGTGAAAGAATTGTTAATGATGTAAATAATGCGGAATCATTAATAGTGACTATAGACAAAAAAAAATGTATGGAAACATCAAAAATTACAAATATTAAAACGAAACCTATTAAAACAAAATCTATAGGAAATTCCAGTACTAAAAACACAAACAAAAATCTCCAAACTAAAAACATAAACAAAGATCTCCAAACTAAAAACACAAACAAAGATCTCCAAACTAAAAATACAAACAAAGATCTCCAAACTAAAAACATAAACAAAGATCTTCAAACTAAAAACACAAACAAAGATTTTCAAACTAAAAACACAAACAAAGATTTTCAAACTAAAAACACAAACAAAGATCATAATCCATCTATTATCAAATGTGATCAAAATCACTTAAAATCTAGAAGAAGAGCCAAATCTTCTTCTAACGAAATATCCGCAGAACAAGAAAACTTTTCAACTACTGAGGAATCTATCTCACAAAAAAAGAAATGTGAGAAACAGTCCCAAGAAAACATAAAACTTCGGAATTTATCATCATGTAATGAAAATATAGAAAATTTAGGAAAAAATACATTGCAAAAAAATAAATGCATAGAATCTAAAATTCAATCTAACAATGCTTCTGATTGTGTAGAATCTACTGATATTCAGTTGGGTTTGATCAATGAATGCCTTATGCAAGATGAATCGCAAAAGAATATGAAAATATCAATGGATTGTACAAGTGTTATTAATAAAAATGTAATTTCTCAGAGTGAACAAGATAGAAATTTGAAAGTAGATACTACAATCATAAATCAAGCTGACCAAAAGTTATTAAAGAATCCAGACAATCTCGAAATTGGAGAAAATATAATAAATTCTACGTTAAACACGTATGATGAAATGATTGATAATCAATACTTAATAAGAAATAAAATAAACTCACCTGAAAGTATAGGTAGTCCATTTAAAGGATTTGTTGCAGATTCTGTTGAATCCAATAGTTGTCAATATATATTAGATTTAGAGGAAAAAAATACAGCTACTGTTAGGAAAGATAACATTATAGATGATGAAAATAAACAAGTGCAATCATTTTGTAATGATAAATTCGATCATTTAAATAATCAAGACACTTTGGCGTATGATAATAATATTAACAATAATTCTTTAAATGTAGTTGAACAATTAAATAAAAATGAAGGGACATTATTTTATGAAAAAAATTCCAAAATGAATGATAGTGCGACAGTTTTCCTAAACAACAATTTTAATTTATTAGACAATAAAGATAAAAAGAAAGAAATGACCAGTAAAAGATATTTACATAAATGTACCAAAAATTTTACGAAGAATGAGAAAGATAAAGATACAAATATCTTCGATCAGTCTGAATACTCTGTCGAAAATAATAAATCTATACAATCAGTAAATGTTGAAACAAATACTCAAAATGTATCCAATAGACAAGGTGAAATATTTGTTGAGTTAAATAAATGTGAAGATAATGCAGAAATGGAAAAGTCAGATATTGGTATTGTAAAAGATTCTTCAGCTAAGAAAAAACGATCAAGTAAAAAAGACATTTTAGATTTTGTATCTATATCGGATATAAATCTGTCAGATGTAAATAATACAATAGTTTCTTCATTCAGTGATATATCAAATGGTACTCTGAACAATATAATCAATACTGACACTGATTCATCTTTAGCATCACTAATAGATAGTAATGCAATTGAAAATAACAGTGCAGATATGTCAAACCAAAATATAGCGCATTCTGTTACTAATATAGACTCATGTGAAGAAGAAAGCACAAATGATAATAATTCACAGTCAAATAATGATGCTTATACTAATATTAATTCTAATTTACTTGTATCTAAAAAAGAACTTTGGAAATCGCCTACAAAGGGAACATCCAAGAAATTACAAATTCCAATAAAAGCTGCTTTGAAAGAATCTAAAAATATTTTTGCTATTATGGATCCTATTAAAGAAACTGTAAAATTAGAAAATTCTGATTCAACAGTACATGTGTATGATGATCAAAACATAGATCATTTTGTAATTGATCAGATATCTCAGAAAGAAAATATGGCGATTATTGATTCAGAACAAAATAAATGTTCTCAAGATGTGCAGGTCGCATGTATATCTGATGGTAAAGATACGCATGAATGCCCAAATATAAATATATTATCTCAGACTGTTTTGAATAATATAATACATGATGAAATTTTGATCCCATCTAATTATACTAATTTTATTAAAGAATTAGTAAATAGTAACAAAAAACATAATCCTACTGTTGAATTAGAAAGAACAAGAGAAACAAATAAATCAATAATAGATACAATACAAAACAATGTTAACAAAAATACTGTTGATAAGGATTTAGATATAACTCCTTCCATAAAAACACAAAAGCAAGAAAAAATAAGTAATCTGCAAATGAAACGTGAAATGAAACATAAAAGTAATACTGTACATGTTACAAATACTAATATAAAAGAAGAAATAATGGCTAGAATGATAGAAATAGATTTGGAAATCCATAAATTGATGACAGAAAAAATGACTTTATATCAGATGCTGGAAAATGACTCTTTATTATTAAATAAACTTACATTGACTAGCAGTTTGGGCTCTGAAATGAATAGAGAAAAAACAGTATCAATAAGACTTCAAACATCACCTACTTTAATATCACAGACAATGGAAAATGCAGAAATAAACTCTGTAGAACATTCAAATTGTATAATCAAATCAAATACAAACAATGGATTATCCAAAATAAGTCAAGATGAAATAGAACCAAGAATTAGAAATATTGATGGGAATAAACAAAAATCTTCGTTGAGGGAAGAAAGTATAAATTACATACAAAGTATTTCATCTCATAATCCTAAGGATGGATTATTATTAGAATGCAGTGAAAGCTCACAATCGTTATCGATATTTAAAGGTGAAGATAAAATACAAGAGGATTATATGGTACTATCTGATAATCAACTTAAAGAAAATCTGGATACATGCAATTCTATAAAAGAATCCTCAAAAAATGTAATAAAAAGTACTTCATTAGAGAATATACCTTATTATGAAAAAAAGAAACATCTTTGTATATCACCAATTAATGTCACAAAATCATGTGATGAAAATCAACAAGTAGAAGGTACATCACATGAGGAAAAAAAGCAAAAATCACAATCTTTTGAAGCATCTAAAGATAACAATTCAATACAAGTATCCTTAATATATTCCGATGATAGCACTTGGGGATCTTTTGCGCCATCATTTGAAGATATAGAAGACAAGAAACATAATACTGGTCTTGCTCTTTTAGAGGAAACATATAAACGAGAAATGGCTGAAACTCGAAAATTAAAAGCAAATGCACGTAAAAAGAAAAAAAAGGAACTGAATAAATTTTTGAAAAGTGTAAATTATTTAACACCTGAAGAAGAAGAAATTCCCTTGAATACATTGTATATTAAAAAACTACAACAAAAACGAGATCTACTCGATTCATTGGATGACAAGAGAGAAAATTCTAGTATTGATAACTATGAAAATTCATTTGAATCTGAAAAAATTTGGGAACATGCAATAGAGGTAATAAATGCTGTTGCAGAAGATAGAGTAGAAGATTTGTACGTGGAAAAAAGTAAAGAGAATGGGAATGAAAATTTGATTACATCATCAAGTAAATCTTTACAGAAATTAAATGAAACAGAACCTACTTTCGCGTTGCTAAGTTGTGATCATGAGCAAAATTCTATTAAACATTCATCAATTATTACAGGAAAGAATGTAATTCAGCAAAAGTTGAAACAAACAGAAAAAGAAGAGAATGCAATTAAAGACACTGAAGCACAATCTATTGCAGTTTCTTATAGTAATCCAGAAGTAAAGTCTGCTATAGTGGATAAGTCAAATTATGATAATATTAATCAACAGAAAATTTCTTTGGTTGATGAAACATTTACTACGAATCATATTTCTAATGTATCTGTTCTTACAGAAGCTAATCAATTAAATATTTCAAATGAAAAATTGAATAAGAATCAAAATAATCATACATTAAAAAAAAATTTAATATTCGAAAGTATAAACAATTCTGTAGAAGCGACAGAGAGGAATTTAAAAGAATCTGATAAAAAGGAAAGTTCTTTAGTAAATCAGGATATTAATATGTCAATATCTGAGAAACTTAAATATAGTAATAAAACAGAAGAAAATATTAAACAAAGCACTTGTTTGTTAGAAGATAAAGGAATAAAAATACCAAAAATTGTATATGAAGCAGATGAAATTATTTCTAATATGTTTCAAATTAGTAATATTCAAGATAAAAAAACATCAAAATGTAAAATCAGTAATAAAAATGTTTCGGTACGAAGGAATTCAAAGTCTACAGAGGATAATGTAAAACATATAGAACATGATAATACTAATTTAAATGGAGGAAAAGATTCACCTAAAATTCTATGTAATTCTAAAGATATATCTCCAATGAATCAAGAACTTGAAAATACATTATCTAATACGAAACGAAATCGTAATTGTCAAAAATTACAAAGTAGTAAGGATAAAAAATACACTAACCCTATAGAAGATGAATCATCCATCAACTATCAGTCATTCATATTAAAAGAAAACGTAATTGAACGGTTTTCATCTAATGTTGATTCTCAAGCATTAACACCTAAAATACGAGATATCGCAATTAAAAGAAAAATACATAATCAATCAGAAATGATGAATTGCAAAGTAAGATTGGTTGATGTATTTAAATCAAATATATATCAACATGTTGTAGAAAAATTTCATATGGATTCTGTTAAATCTCATATAACTACCTATAAATCTACTGCAACAGAAGCTACAATAAATTCTACACATTTTGCTACATCATCTAAAACAAATTCTTCGATTATAGAAACAAATAAATCAAAAGATATAAAAAAAATTAAAAATATATCTGACAATGTGCAAGAACAAATTTCGAATTTGTGTCAGAAGCAAATAAAAACACACAATATTTTGGATAATAAAAAAGAATTAAAATCTCATCATAAAGTAAATCCACTACTTAATGATGAACATTTATCCTCAGAATCCAATAACAAAGTCATATCAGTAACATCAGTAAAAACTGTTCCTTCAATTATGAAGATGTTACCACAAAATGAAAAACTAGACATTGAAATTGTAGAGGAAAGAAAAAAAGATCAATATATCATAGATCATCATCATGATGAGGAAATACCATTATCAGATGCAATTACAGAAGGCGAACAGCCATTGAAAAGACAATATACAGTTCATAAAGGGCCTATATTAGATATCCAGGTAAAAATACAAATTAAATGTTTTTATTCTTTTCATTTTTTAGATAATTCTTCAAAAATGTGAACTTTTAACAATTTGTGTGTAATGAAAAGCCATAGAAGACTTTATTGAAGAAAATAATATTATTAAATTATATATTCTGATATATATTCTAAGAATAACAAAAATATTATAAATATTGTATATTTTAGGTATTTGGTAATACATTTCTAGCAGCTAGTGAAGATGGCTCAATATATAGATACAGTCAAACATCTAATGGAATATTAAATATTTATAAAGGTCACAGATCAGCAGTTACATGTTTGTATATCCACAAATCCAGTGGTGTTGATCATCCAAAGAACTTGGTATATTCAGGTTCTTTGGATGGAACTTTGCGATGTTACAATATAAAAGTAAATATAATTATGATCAATTATTCTTCAGTTATTATATTATATATAATTAGATTAATTATATATATATATATATTTTGTTTTTTTTTACTTTAGACTGGTGTACCAATTAATAATGTTGCAAATGTTGGAAGTCCTGTTCAGTGTATGGATCAAGCTTGGGGTATAATATTCATTGGTACTAAATCAGGACATGTTTCTCGTTTTCATATAAAGGTTTGTATGAAGATGTATTTTTTAATTTTAATTTGATAAATGTAAATATCTATTGTATTGTAATATTATAATAATGTTAAGTTTTTGTATTATAGTTTGGTATTATCAAAGGTGATAGCATACAATTTTCTGACAAATCTGTACTTGCTTTAAAAGCTACAAATGAAGGTCCGCGAAGAGTTCTTATTGTAGCATCTCGTAATCAACCAATAACAATACGAGATGCACAAAATGGATTATTTCTGCGGACAATTTGTGGACAGAAGAATCACACCGTTTACAGTTTGATGCGAAATAATAACTTGATTTATTGTGGTACAAGTAGCACTTCGATACTTGTTTTTGATTTCACTGTTAGTATATCAAATTTGTAACTGTACACAATATATTATTATGAAATTGTTACATTTATTTTTAATGAAATTGTTATATTTATTTTTCTTATAGAACGGAGAGCAAAGAGTACAATATGATGCAGGTGTAGGTATCGTTTGCATGCGCCTTTATCATAAGCTTTTATTTGCTGGCTGTTATGATGGAAATATTTATGTTTTTGATATTCAGGTAAGAAATCTTATTTAAAAATTATATTTATTTACAGTTATATACAAAATATGTAGTGTATATAAATTGCTTGATTATTTCTTTTTATAGGATCATAAACTAATTTGTAGTATACCTGGACCAGGAAATATGTTACTGAGTATGGAAGTTGTTGACAATAAGGTACTTAAAAGTTGTGAAGATAATATTAATATTTTATAAATAATAAAATTATTTATTTTTTGTATATATTACTTGTACAGCTATAGTTTTTACATAAAGATGTATAAAAATATGAGAATTTATTTATTGTAGATCATAGCTGGTAGTAAAGACAAACGCCTGCATACATGGCAAATACCAAAACAAGTACAAGTGGTATCTCGTGAAATGACATAACAACTGAGTTATATACATAAATCTAGTCTTATATTGAGGATACACAAATACCTCCAAGAGTATTGATAGTTTGGTCTATAATCTACTTCTTTGAGCCTATGTACAGAACTTAATTATAAGTTAAGTCATATACACATATGTGTATATTTAAAATTATAAATTAATGTTCGTAGATAAATAGTGTACACACTAATTGCACATAAGTATATTTATAAATAAATTTGTACAGAAATTAAATTATATGTACTATAGATATAGTATAAGATTAGTCAATTCATAAGAAATTAAACAAATCTCTATTCTTTAAAAGTATTAAGAAAACAAGAAATTCTTATATTTAATTGACGTATATTGATATACAATGATTACTGATATTGACATAATAATAACTAACTAAATTATAGTAAGTTAATATATGGAAAATAAACCTCAAGTGCCTTGTGCACATTAGGAAATTCTTGTTTTCTCAAAACAAGGCAATTTTTGTTATTTTATTTTTTTATATGAATACTTCTTAAAAATTCAAAAAATTTCAAAAAATTATGTTTATATTTTCACACACAAACACACACATATATGTGGAATATATCTATAATACATTAGATATATTCGTAAGAAAATCATTTTATTTTATTTAGACTCCATTTGAGGATTAATAGCATTTTGTAAATAATTTTATTTTGATTTATTATATATTTTGACGATATAAATTCGAAAATGTAATTCGAATCATGTAATTACTAGTATAATAAGTAGCTTTCATATATTAAATATTGTAATATTAGATTTGATATTAATATTCACAGACAGCAATTTTTATCTCACTACATGACTTGTCTGTAACTAACATTGCTAGAAAAATGTATTAAAATATTATTTCCTATTGTTAGTAATTAAAAAGCTTTATATTTTTTAATTTATATTTTTTTAAAGCATATGACTTTTTCAAAATTATAAAAAAACTATTTTATATGTTAAACACATGTCATTTCGTTTCGTTTGGTTAAGTAAATGATTATGTTTGATTAAATATATTGTTTATTTAATTTGATTAAGCAAATTTTTTATTAAGGATATTGTAAGAAAATAGTAATATATAGCATTTCTCACTCAGTTCAACAAATGAAAACTGTACTATTGTGCACATTTGTTCTAAATATTTCTATATATTGTGATATTGGTTTTATTATGTTTTAGATATAAACGTATACATATTATTTTATTACTTGTTAAAGTTTAAAATATGACTGTGTACATTATAATGTGCCCATGTATTTTATATCGATGTACTTCATACACAACAGAACAGATTGTACTTATAAAATTAATTGTCATATATACATTTCTTTTTTATGTGGATTACAAGAAATAATTATATTATGTTGCTAAGTGTATATGTTTATTATGTATCAGATATTCGTTGTAATAATAAAGAATTTTGTTTGAGTAAATTACAACCATGTATATTATAACTGTGCTGAAGTTCATAGAATATAATAAAATATCATTATGTTGACAATTAATATTGATAATATTTATAGTCTTTTGTAAACATAAGGAAAACTTTAATTATTTCTAAGAATTCTTGTTGTTAGATCAATATTATAGATACATATTTTACGTACGTACATACATACATCATCCTTTCAAATCAATGATATATATGAAACGCAATTGTTCTAATAATTTACATATATAAAAGAAAATATTTTTCTTTGTGTATTTCAGTTTTATAAAGTTACCGTGAAGTTTTTATTATTCATAGAATAAGTTATAAACATGTGTTTATGTCTTGGTGCTTTGAAATCTGGTAAAACGCTTCTGTTGAAACGTCTTCAAGGTGACGAAATAGATGATGCGACTCACACAGTACAAACTAATGGTATCAATTTATTTACAGTAAAAAATGATACTGGTGAATTTGACATAATTATTAGAGAGATTGGTGGTAATATGGCACCAATATGGAAACATTACTTCGACAAGGTAATCGTGAATGAAATTGCTATACATACACAATGCTTTGTATACATATATATATGTGTATGTGTGTGTGTATATCACTATGTACTTTACATTGTTTATTAGGTTTATAAATTAATTTATGTCGTGGATACCAGTAATCTTTGCCAAATTAGTGCAGCTGGTGTTTTATTGTACTCTACATTAGTTGAGCCAAGATTAAAAAATATAAAAATTGCACTAATTTTGAACAAGATGGATCTTTCTTACAGACAAATGAGAAATGAAGCTCTTCTAATGCTTCAATTTGCACGCTTGAAAAAAGAAATTACTCAGGAGATAAGTGTAATTGAAACTAGTGGAATAACAGGACAAGGTCTTGAAGACTTACGCAATTGGTTATTTGATCCATATACTTTAAAAATTGTAAAAAATACCAAAAAATAAATTATCGCAAAGTAATAGTAAAAATCCTATCTCCAAATGGATGACTCTCTTTATTTACATTCAATCTTACAAATATGTAAATTTATTGTTATAATTCCATTTAGCGGCTAAAACAGTCATTTTATTAAAACAAATTGGTAATAACACAAATATTTATACCATAGTATTTATACAGTTGAAAACTGTTAAACAATGTCTATTTATACAGACAGTAGTAATTGTTAGCATGCTTTAAAACGATATCGAAATAAGGGATAGTGAGAATAATAAATGATAAAGTATTGCAGTACAGTTAAATTTATGGACACATCACAGATACTTTTTTGTTCTGTTATAATAATTTATATTTGAAAATAATGTATATTATAATAAGAAGAGAGAAAAAGAAAAATAATATGAAATTTACTCAATTCATAGGAATCTATCAATACCATTCAGTGCTTATAAAAATATGTAGCATTTAAAAATGCCAATATTTATTATAACTGCAAAACTTGTTAATTTTAGAGACGTTTTCTATGGAAAGGAAACTTGTTTAATTATAATACTTTTTCTATTATTTAATGAAAACGTACATAATAATAAAAAAGTTCTCAAATAAATTCTATCCTTTAAGTAAATGGAACTGTATTTACATTTTGTTCGTTTTAAATTTATCTTTTGGTATATTACCACATATATACGTTTTATATACCACTGACTGCAGAAATCAGTCAAACAAGTTTTTTAATGTATTCTTGTTAAATCTTCAACAATTTTTACGAGATCATCAACCGTTGCTTCTTTCTTCATACCGCTACCATCATCGATCTGAACAGAGATAATGTATTTCAAAATGTAGAAAATAATGTTTATAATATTTTTTACTAAAGATTAAGCTTTTTTCTTACCATAAGACCCATGGCAACCTCTGCCATTTTATCATGACTTAAATCAAGAAAACTTTCTATTAAATCGCCATCTATGAAACCCTCACACTGTTCAATCTTTAATTCAGTGTTAAAACTTCTCCAAAAATTATGTTCAATTTTGCCAACACTTTTAATTACACTTGTTAATCTATCTTCTAAGTTACGAAGAAACTCATAAAATGCAAATGGAATTTGAGTAACTAAACCAATAGCACCGCTTACAGTTCCAAATAGTACACAGCCTTGAGTTGGTGTGCTTGATTCACCCAAATTTTGCATTACTAAAGAACCGTGACGGAAAATATTTATCATATCACCTAAATGAAATTGACCAACTTCTTGCATTTGTTGTCTTTCATCCTCAGAAGTAGCTGCACTATAAAAAATACGTCAAACGAATTTAAAACATTTCGTTCTATTAATAAATACAAATCAATATTTTCTATCTTTATAACATCTTACCTATCTTTTTGACAAACAAAGAGATTGTAGCAATTTTCAGCTCCTAAAAAGGTATCATCATCTAAAATTTCAATGGCTGTCATCCAATTAGGATTGTAATCTCTGGCTATTTCTTCAAAACTACCTTCCATAGTTTTGTATTGAAGAAGTGTTAAAGATCTCATGAGATCTCCAACTAAGACAAAGTCACCTTTGGTTTTAAGATACAGTGCTATAATATGATTAAAATGACTACATTCTAGCCTGAGTTCTTTTTCAGCAGTCCATTCAAATAGACGAACTGTGCTATTGATACTTGCAAGAAGTTTTCCATTAAATTCTACCAATGAATAACATGATCCTTTGATTTCTTTTTCTGCTACTTGAGTAAGTTTTCCATCACCCCAGTGATATAATAATATCCTGCCCATTCTTGGTTCAGTTTCATCAGGATTTATTAATGCAGTTCCCACTACATAATAAGAAGTTGGATCTTCACCTAATTTTGTAGATATTAATGATAAGGCATATTCAGTAGGCATTAATGTATGTGCATGAAGAACTTCAAATGTATGTTGATCTATAATAAGAAGATTGTGGATTTCAATTTCTTGTCCAATCTCGCTGGCCGTATGTCCTGTTGGTTTATTATGAGCTGCTATATGACTACTGCTAGATGTTGAAGCAGCTTGAGTAGATGCAGAGTGTCTAACAATACTGACACCACTGCTTTCTTGCATATCTACCCGCATTGTGATAACGCCAAAAGTTTGAGAACTTTCTTGATATGCAATTCGTCTAGGTGATTCTCCAAGTGGAACAGTTCGTATGTGTAATTTTTGAATTTCATCAATTGTTCCTATAGTTACAGTACTATCTGTAGCCAATGCCAAGCTATCTGGATATGATTCTGCATTTAATGAACACATGTGATTTACTTCTTTCAAATTAACATTACTAAACACAAGCTTATGATTTGAAGAATAGATGACTGTTGGTCTATCAGAACAAGCAAAAACATTGGTCGTAGATAAGGACCTAAAGGTTCTTAGTACTGTTGGCTGTGTACCTAATGTAACTTTTTTCTTATCTGAGAGAAGACCAGTTAGCTTATGCAGAGTAAAGTAATACATACTACCATCTCCAAGTGCACACAGAAGATATGTATTACCTTCAAAACAAGTCATTAAAATTGATCTTGGTATGATTTCACCGCCTAATAATTCCTTATTTATTTCTTCTAAAATAGGTAGAGTTAAAATTCGAACAGAAATATCTGTCCACAAACCTACTGCAACTACACGTGCTTCATTGCTTCCATCCAATGGAGAAATATCCAGACATGCTACCTCATGCTGTAATGTAGCAAATCCTTTCGGAATAATTTGACTATGTATAATCTCCATGTAGAATAAATCATTACCAGTGGCACATAATACTTGAATACCATTGCAAGCAACTACGCTAATGGTTCTTTTATTAGTGGGTTCCCATTCAGATACAACAGATTTACTTTCATTTGAAATCAATCTTGCAGAGCTTGGCGTAATCTGAATAAATAAATCATTAGTCACATTTCCAGTATGAAAGGTTTGTTCGTCTGCAACAAAGCCTGGTATATCTGTTTCTTCAACTTCTTCACCATTCAAAGTTAAAATTCTTGTCTGGCCGACAAAAGAAAGTACTAATGTATTATCAAAATTACCACCACCAATTTTAAGAGCCCACATGCCTTTGATGCCTGGCAAATCGATACTTGCATGTTCTTGAATACCAATACCATTTCTGATGATTCTAAGAGAACCCTCTTTAAAAGCACCGGAACAAGTAACCATCTGACCTTGTCCTTGTCTTTCAAGATCAACAACAGCCATGTCAACTATTGGTGCTAGATTTGTAAATGTTTCCATTGGTACACAATAAGATCCATTTTCATCTGCCTTTGTTATTAACTTAATCAATTGAGAATCACCTAGACGGCTACCAATAAATATTACACCATTATCCAAATAAGTTATACATTCTGGAATACTAATTTCGCCTAAAAGTTCTACTTTTAAGTCTTTTACTACTTGTGTGCCATCAGGTTTCTTTTCTTGTTCTAAAAACAACATGAACAGATGCCCAGCTAGATCTCCTAATAAATATCTGAGCCCTTGATTGTCTACTTTAGCATAGCATGTTATAGTACTTTGTTTAATGATTGGAGGTACAACAGCCACATACGTAGTTCCATCGTGATATAAAATACTCTCTTGTCCTATTATAATTGCACCACAAATTGGAGAAGGCACAGGAATCACCATCATGGCTTCACGTTCTACGTTATCTTGTCTCCATGGTATTTTAACAAATTCTTTATCTCTCAATGAGATTTCATGTGTTTTTACATGCCTTCCATTAATATCTTGATGAATTAAGATCAATGTTGGATTAGCACATCCGTGTAGGAAATGAACATCTTGCACTTGTTGTTCATCCATACGAATAGACGATGCCTTTAACTCTGGATTATGCTTATCCAAAGGAATAATCTTAAAAAGACCATCATATAGCCTGAGTCCTATTACACGTGCTTTAGGATCAATGACAGCTTTGATACCAGTTTCTGACGCTTTTCCAATACGATCAGCTACATTTCCATGTGCTCTGGTTCTTATTTCTATATCTTCTCCTTCTCCAATACATTCCAAAATCATAGCATTGTATCGTGTTGTTAGGAGAAATAACAAATCTTTTCTTTCATACTATATAAATACAAAAAAGAACTTTGTGGATATTAATTCAGATTTTATATAGATACATGAGTAAATATGAATATTATATAGAACATAAAGAATAAAGGCCAAAAAGAAGAAAATCATAATTAAGGGATATTGAACAATTGAAATAACCTTACCGGTGGTCTGAAAAACTTTATTACAGCAATTTTTCCATAAATTCCAACTTCCTTTAAGGGCCTTAATCCTTCTGGAGTAACTAGATATATTTCTAATCGTACATTTTTGGCTAATATTAAATTCAGATCCGTTGGTGACGTAAAATTACCTTTAATGAGAGAAATATTAAAAGTAAAGATTATAGAAATTATGTTTGCTATTATTTGAAAAAAATTACAAAACTTACCAGTCACACAAGCAGTGACAGCCGTAGGTTTATGTGCCGTCACCACGTAATGATGAGACATAGCTTTCATAATATTTTTATAAAACCGTTATAAAAGTCCTTTAACGTTATAACTATAAATCTTAAATCTTAAACGAAGTTTTAGAGTGGTTTAGAATTCTTCTCACTAGTGTTTTCAATTTGACCCGCCACGAAGTTGGCTGCGTTAAATTCGATAGGTAGTATTAACCTTCCGATATTTTCATTCGATATATTGGTTTCCCCATTTCAAAATGACATATATGTATATACTTGTACTTTCTCATTATATTTTTTTTTTATATATTATAAGATTATGTTAAAATAATTAAATGTTCTGTGAATAATTTACGAAAATTCAAATATATATTCTATTTTATAATCATATCGTACGATTAAGTGTCTATAAATTTTTATATTAAATACTTTGTTATAATTGTAGCATTATTTTAATAATAATATATATTCAATATATGATAATTACGTATCAAGGAAAATATTTCTTTACGATTCAATTGGATTTATATAAATAATTCATACATACATACATATATATATATATACATATATATATATATACATATATATATATACATATATATATATACATATATATACATATATATATACATATATATATACATATATATATATATACATATATATATATATATATATATATATATATATATATATAGATATTTATATATATGCAGCTGTAGAAAAATGTAGTTCATGTAACAGAGTGAAGAGTATGCAAGTGAATCGAGATAACCAATAGAAATGAACCACATGTATAGGAAAGTCGATTCTAGTCAGTCGTTCTTGTTGTACGGTAAACGTCATAAGAAAAAGGATGATAAAGTTTAATAAGGAAATTAAGTTTTCGATATATTATTATTTTAATAAAAGATGCCACCATTTAGCACCACAGAGAATTATATATTTTGCACAAAGTCCGCTTACGTGAAGAGTGTGAAAAAAAATGATGTAGACGATATGACACCGAATCGGTTAATCGTGTTTCTTGTCTTCGTATCAGGGATTGCAGTCGCCGTTATTGGTACATTGTTAACGCAATATATATGTGGATTGTCGACAGATTTTACAGGTATGTTTATAAAACTTTTCATTATAAACAAATTTAATATTAAAAAATTTTGAACTTCAGAAGTTTTTTCATTCAGGAATTTCTTTTTAGGACAGGAGTTCCATCATGTATTTTCACCATTGCCTTCGGAAGGCATTTTGAATGTTTATGATGAAGCTGCAATGAGTATTATATTACGACCATCTGAAACAGAAAATTCTGAGATAGAAAGAACAGCTGCATCTACGGCTGAAGCACTATCGTCCTTACATTTAGCATTAGAGATGAAGCTTTCTGGAAAACAGAAAAAAGCTATCAAATTATTCCAACACGCTGTAGTGTTAGCACCGCATCATCCAGATGTTCTAAATCATTATGGAGAGTTTTTGGAACATATGCAAAATGATGTTATCAAAGCCAATGAGTTTTATATACGTGCCTTAAGTTATCAACCAAATCATAAAAGTGCCTTAATCAACAGCCAAAGAACTGCACGCGTTGTTGAAGAACTAGATAGGAAATTTTTAAGACGTATTGATCAAAAAAGAAATGCATTATCTGCCATACCAGATAATAATGCTGCATTAATACGAGCTAAGAAGGAAGCTTACTTTCAACATATTTATCATACAGTGGGCATAGAAGGAAATACCATGAACTTAGCACAAACAAGAGCCATTGTTGAAACAAGGATTGTTGTTGCTGGAAAAAGTATTGATGAACACAATGAAATACTTGGATTAGATGCTGCTATGAAATATATCAATGCTACATTAGTTAATAAGTGAGTTATTCTATGATAAAAAAATCAAATCACATGTGACATTATTTTCATATGCATGATATTAATTCTAGTGGTTGGTTTACAAATCTTGATTTATATTTCTCTTTATAATTTGGTATGAACTTCTTGAATTAATTTTAAAATACTTATTCAAAGTTATTTATTTCATGTTTTTGGTATCTGGTTTTTTATTTTTTCATTTTTTATTTATTGAACTCATTTTGAAGACAGTTTATAGTGCATGATATATTTTTTAAAACTATTATAGAAAATAAATTTTTATTAATTGTCATTTATTAGAATTTGGAATGTCATTTTTGCACATAATTAACATGTCATATAATGTGACAAGTGATTATTCCTTAATTTGTTGCAAATATATTTGTATTTAATTTTCAATGTAATATGCAAAAATTTGATAATTAAAATTTAGAATTTTTAAAAATCTTGACTTTTTTGAAAAGTACTTTTATAAAACATATTAAAATTTTTATCACAATAAACTGTTTTAAAATATAATTATATTTCTACAATACTTCATATAACTACTTCATATCATTATAGTATAAAACTTACATTACATGTAACAGGTTAATAAATTCTTGTATTGTGGCTAAATGCTGTATCTAATGCTTTTGCTTAGATTGAACGCTCCAGACTGGAATGCTTATAATACAGCTTGCTGCGGTACTGAGAGTGATCAAACGTTCCAAACGTGAGCATTGTAATATAATCCTTAAAGTTACTCATTTTGTGTTGTAAAACATTTCTCATCAGTTTTATAAATGTGTGGAATTGGTTAATTATTAATTCTTCTTGTCGTACAATGCTCTGCAATTAAGGAAAACGACTTGTCTTCTAATTGCTTCAACTATGTAAAATTTGCATAGGACTATACTGAATCTAAATATTCTTGTTATTTGCAGAGTAGGATCAATCTCTATAAAAGATATATTAGAAATACATAGGCGAGTTTTAGGACACGTAGATCCTGTCGAAGGCGGACGATTTCGACGTACACAAGTTTATGTAGGTGGACACGTACCTCCAGGCCCTGACGATATTCATTACCTTATGGAAGAATTTGCTTTGTGGCTAAATAGTGAGAGAGCTATCAGAATGCATCCAGTAAGGTAAAAGAATATATTTTTCTCTTTAATTTATTTAAATGAAAAATTTACTTATTATTAATACGTATAAAAATATTTCGCAGGTATGCAGCTCTTGCCCATTATAAATTAGTGCATATACATCCATTTTCTGATGGTAATGGTAGAACATCCCGTTTATTAATGAATATGATTCTTATGCAAGCTGGATATCCTCCAGTCATTATTCAGAAACAACATCGTCATAAGTATTATGAAAATTTGCAAATCGCTAATAGTGGCGATGTTAGGCCATTTGTTAGATTTATAGCCGAATGTACGGAACAAACATTAGATTTATTTTTATGGGCCACTAGTGAATTTTCTCGGCAAGTCCCAGCCTTGAGCCAAGATATTTTATTTACAGAAAAGCAAAACACAATTATATTAGAAGATGAGAGTAGTGGTGATTTTGAGGACGATTAAAAAATGAAACCAAAGTTATTAGATAAAATGTAAAAACCGTATGCCAAAGATTATATTAGAATTTTGTATTTTGAATCATCAAATCATTAATCTTATTTAAATATGAACGTCTGCATGGTATAGTCTTATTCTATCAATTGTTCCCATTGCAATGCAGAGGCAGTAAGTTTATATTGTTAAAAATTAGAACTAATAACATGTCGATAAAGTCTTGCCAAAACATTTTTTGTCTGTCAAACACTTCTAAAATAGTTTTATATCTTGTAGAAAAGTTACGACTATATTTGTGGAGACGAAATTATTAAAGTGATTTTTTTATACTTCAGTATTATTCTAATACAAACATGTTTGTAATATTTTAAACTGTTTGTTGATAGAAATTTCTTCCATGCGTTCTGTTGACTCTTGTATAAATTTAATGTAATATTTCAATTGTGTACATAGTACAGATTTTAATTCAAATCTAAAGCTGTGATGCAATAATGTAAAAAATTTATGTAAGATATACGTTTTAAAAACAAATAAGTTATTTGGATATCGCAACCTAATTAATGTAACAATTTGTAATCATTACTTGCTGGTCAAGTTATATATACATATATATACACACATATGTAATATACAAATTATTACGAACATTAATAAACATGTGATTTGTAATCGAAATTATTTGTTTTTCTTTTTTTACTTGTTAAATTTACAGATTTTTGATTGTCAAAAAGAAATAATTATACACAATCTTTATATTTCATAACTTCATTAAAAATGAAAATAATTTTCTCGAAATTTAATTTCAGTTTTTTTTTGTTTAGATTACCCATAAATATAACAGGACATATATACTTTTTATTAGGATAAGAAGTCGATCGTATAGTTTTAGTTGGATTTATTTTTTTTATTCATTAAGCAACAACGTGAAAACTCTGTTTTACATGGATGTACACATATTGAATTTTGTGTACATCGATTAAAACCGCTCAGAAGTTGACTAAATGCATATGATATTCGGGATTGTATATTGTTACTTCGTAATTGTTCTCATAAATTATTTGATTATAAAAAATAAAACGTTAACATTTCTCGCTAGTAAGCTTTTATCATCAGTACATCACTACTTATACATAAAACACTTCTTTCCAAAAATCGTATATTATGCTGTTTGTTCTTTTTTCTCTTTTTTTTTCTTTTATAGACAGAGAAATACATTTAGCCGATCTTTACCTCTGTTTGAATCTTCTTTTATGTATAATCCTAAGTTAATGTGATACGGCATTGAGAATGGGTGGATCTGGTATTAAAAATACGAAATCTCTATTACATCCACAAATGTTAAGCGTCTATAGAATGACATTTGACGTAATAATAGACTCCATTTTTTCAACACTTAGCGCCTGTAGAATTAAGAAAATGTAATAAATGCTTATTGTTCATATATATATATAATATACATATATATATATATATATATATATATATATATATATATATACATATATATATATATATAAAAGAAAAAAATAATAAAAAACTAGAGAAACAAGATATTTAATAAATTATTCATTCAATTTCCAAAGCACTAATTTGTGTATAGATATCTTAATTTTCACTTTACTATATAAAATTCTGATGGTTCATAAAAGCCGAGATATATATATATATATATATACATATATATATATATATTAAAATATTTTTCAATATATATATATATATATATTGAAATATTTTTTAGAAAGAGTTCTTCTTAAAAGGTAATATTTTTTAGCAGGCAAGTGTCCGAGAATATTTTTTCGAACGTAACTTAAAATATCCTTTTTTCCTCTGTCAATGACTCGTAGCGTAATAATACATATAATAATGTGACATGTATAAGTTAAAGAGCGATTATCCTTTTGCATGCATCGATTTGTTTACGCTACAAAAGCTCTTAAAAAATAATAAATAATACGTCTTTGAAAGTGACAAGGTAGTAAATATAATGCGAGCGAGAAGAAATATATATATATATACGAGGAGATAACTTTTTTCAGAGCATGATACGCATGTTTAGTTGAATACTTCCGTTATATGAGAAACAACAAGAATGTTAAAAAAAAAAAAAAAAAAAAATGTTAGAAAAAACATGTTAATAAAAAAAGGAAAGTAAGTTCAATACATTGTTCACTCACTATCGATACGAGGAAACTAAAATACTCGTGACCGATAGATTTCGATCACCGTCATGCAAATTCTTTCTTTATTATTATTATTATCATCTAAATTGTTATACTTTTGAAATCAGTCGTTATTTGGTTTAAACGCGAGTATCACTTAAGTGTGTAACATATAAATCGCCGTAATTTAAGTTTACTTCATTTGTTTCTATTTTCTTTTTTTCTTTTTGTTCAAACTGTTTCATACGCTAAGGCTTTTTTGTTTCTATTCGATAGTACACTGGGTCCCCCGCGAAAATACGCTTAGAATCTAATTCAACGTATTAATCGTAAGTTAATGTCTTTTGTGTTCTATCTTGTGTGTATGTGTTTGTTTGTCTATTTGTTTGTGTTTAGCGTAATAATACAAGTGCACACATATTTATCTAGTGATAATCTTGATTTTGGTATTATAAGCATAAATTTTACGAACTGACTCGTATATTTTTCGATAGACTGTGTTCGTCTATATATCTACGACTTAGTTCTTTTTAAATTGTTCAAGATCCTGATTAGAGAAACAGGATTTGACAAATATTAAATATTAATGATGCTGAAAAGATAAAAAGATAAAGATACATGTATATATGTATACATATGTGTGGGTGAGCATATGATTATATATATATTACATGCATAAACACAGAGAGAGAGAGAGAGAGAGAGAGAGAGAGAGAGAGAGAGAGAGAGAGAGAAACATAGAACGCGGAATAGATAAAACAATAGATAAATAGAATTGATATACTCATTGAAATCATATATTATTCATAAAAATTACTCATAAAAATTGTTCAGCATACTGTGACATTTTGTTTCGTGTAATATATGACTTTCCTCTTTGATTAAAAAAGAAAAAAAAAAAAGAAAGAAAAAGAAAAAGTAAGAAAAACGATTCTATATTCAAATTCAGAAGAACATTAATACCTTAAAATTTGTCTATGTCTCTTAACGGAAATATACATACTATATATATAATGCATTTTCGCAATGATAAAAGTTTCTCGTAAAGATCGAAGTTAAAATTAATTCAATCAGATTATTAACGATGTGAAAAAGTATATGAAAGCAAAAAATAATTCCTACACACTCTCGCACACACGTATTTGCCATATTCTCTCTCTCGTAGTAATCTTAAATTCGTTCTCGATACTTTTATATTTTTTCATTTTCATTAATGCATATATTTATATAATAGCTCTCCTAAAACAGTTGCAATATAATAACGATACAGTCCTTAATTAATTTAAAATGAAATCCGTTTTACAACACACTGAACGTCCTGCGTCTTATTTAAACGAAATGACATACTTTTAATGCATTTTTTATTATCTCATTATTATTATTATTATTATTATTTTAATTTTTTTTTCTTAGCGGATATAATATATTCTTAAATACATGTTAATTTTTTATATGCATCACTTTGTTTGAATTTTTAGTTGATCAACTTCTTTCTAGTACGGTGCATACGCGTTATTTCATCAACCACACTAATCACGACCCAGAGTACCAACATTTTCACGTTTATGTATTTATTTATTCCTCTCTCTTTTTTTCTTCTTATTCTTTTTATTATTATTATTTTATTATTATTATTATTATTATTATTATTATTATTATTATTATTAATATTATTATTATTATTATTATATTATTATAGTTTTTGTTTTAATATTTCTTGGAGCGAGGATTATCTTCCAACTTTTGATACAGCTCACATAGTTTGATGTTGGATTACAATGAATGTTATCAATTAAGAGAGGAACAATGATAATCTTCACCCGATACAGGAAACAATGCGATCAGAATAAATCTATCACAGTATTTTGGACAAATAAAATGAATCGGTAAAATACTACGGTATCTATGCGTAATTGTGAAAATATCGTGATACCTCGCAATGCTTATTTATTGTATCAATGTGGAAGTTGCGATATATCTTTTTAAATATCGTCGTTAAACGAACGAACGAACGAACGAACGAACGAACGAACGAACGAACGATTGAATGAATATCGCCGATATGAAGAGAACAAACGAGTTCCAAGTCTAATAAAAGTATACGAGGGAGAGAAAAGTACATCGCAGAACTCGTTTGACGATAACTCTTTAAACGACGTTGTACGATTTCAGCATTTTGACGAGAAATCATTACAAAAGAGGACGAAATTAAAAAACGCTATGAGATGTAAACGCGTATAATAAAAATATATCGAGAACAAAAAGCGACGATTAATCCGAAAGCTTTGAAAACAGTTTGAACAGAAAACTTTCGGTAAACAGCAGGTGTATTAAAATGCCATAAAGTAAAAAAAAAACATAAAAAATAAAAAAAAAAAAAAAAAAAAAAAAAAATAAAATAAAATAAAAAAAAAAAAAGAAATAAAAAAGACGACTCGTTTGTCTGTCGGCGTAGAAAATCATCGTTAATCCAATTGGACGGGTGTTCTGTTTTAGCTTGAAAATAATCATCTCTTGCGTTAGATTGCCATTAATTTTCTTTGATATTCTGTCTCTTCTTATTTTATTTTTTTTCCCCCGGGATGTGTATCTCTAACGTCAATCGAATCTTTGTTCCTTTTATTATAATCTTGCAAATTTCTTCTCGTCAATGAGCTATATCATATTTATGTGGTATGGTCTGTCTACAATCAGTATTAGTGATTCATAAAGGAACATCGGAGTACACAGTACCGATGACTAAAATCTGGTGCTAAAAAGTAGAGTATCGGTGGCCTCTTTTCCTGGAAAAAACTGCAAATTGTGTAGTTATATTTCAAAAAGATTCCCCTTTTTTAATATAATATTTATATCTTTCTTCTTCTACTGATTTTTGTTTAAAAATAGGATCTCTTCTCTTGATTTTAATTGGAATAAAATGGAGAGAGAGAAAGAGAGAGAGAGAGAGAGAGAGAGAAAGAGAGAGGGAGGGAGAGTGAGAGAGAAAGAGAGAGACATAGTGGAAAAGAGAGACACAGAAAAAAAGAGAAAAGAGAAGAGAAAAGAGAAGAGAAAAGAGAAGAGAAAAGAAGAGACAAAGAGAGAGAGGGAAAGAGAGAGAGAAAGAGAAAGAGGAAGAGAGAGAGGAAAATAGATAGAGAAAGAGTATTTTTGTTCTTATCTCAAAAGGCAAGAAAGGTGTGTTGATAATATATGTATGCAGTCAGGTAACTGTGCTAATCTCAGACGATGAAATTACACTGTTGTTTCCGACTCTTCCAAGGACAGAAAGAGTTGACGCGACAAGAGGAGGACACGATGTGGGCATCTTTTACGAATTGTTTGCTGGTGCCTTTTCTTCCGGTAATGTTAATGTCCGGTAGTATTTGTGTGCTTTTATATTTTCTCGTCTTTTTCATAATTCTCGGTAAGGATCCTTAATTATATCGCGAGTTGCGCGTTCGCGTCATCTTCTGACTGATTTGTTCTTCTTGCAGTAACTGGCCCCGGAATTGACTGACTTGGTCCAATGCAGTGTTCAGGCTGTCACGTTGCTGCACCAACAACTGCTCCCATTTCTGGGCATAAGCTGTAACAGATAACATTAATATCTGTCAGCCTGAAGCCATAAATCTAAGAATGAAGGCAGGAGGTTCAGAGTTAAAATTTTTTGTCACAAAGATGATATTCTGGCTGATTTGGCAGAGAACCCTGTCACACTCCGGATTATTATACGTCAATTTACAAATGCCTGTGTTTTTTGTTTGTTTAACATTTAATATATTACGCATTAACAATAATTCGCTCTTGACACCTTATACGCTTTGTTTTTTAGTCGATTATTATTTAGTCCATAATCACATGTGTATGTTGTTGTCATTATTGAATACCTAAGCGACCATGTGGATTAATCATAAAGCAAGCGATTAATTTAATTAACAGGATTTAAGCGTTATTTTTTGAGGGTTTTTTTTCTCTTCTTTTGTATCATGTGATGAGAAGACAGAAATCTTTCCTTTTTACTTTCATTTCACTTAACATTTTATGTTATTTTCTATATACACGTATAATCGTTAAATATAATTGTTTGGAAGAATAAATTGTGGACAGCTTTTTATCATTGACATGCTATTACTATGACTGGTATCGTATATATCATTCTATTATAACATATTGAATTAGCACAAAGAAAATACAGCTATTACAAATGTAATCCACACAAAAATAATATTTATTAACAATAATCTTCATTTTGCATACATAACACATTAATGATATATCGGCAATTTAAAGGATACACATAGTTACTTTTTCAACGCACCAATAATAATTTTAAAATAATTTACCTTTTTGTATATGTGTAGCAGTGGCTTATATACAGGAAGAAGAATAATTTCACGAAAACGCACTAAACAATGCTTGCGGAATGCTGTGCAATGGAAGAAGAGAAAATTATAAGAGAAAAGAAAAAAGTTGAGTTTATCCTTCCAGAGATGACGTTAATATAATCTTGAAATTTTTTTTTGAAAATTTATAAGTTCTTCTCGATAAATACTTTTACTATTATTATTTATAATCTATAAGACTAATCAATCAACATAAAATTAACACATTAATTAGTTATTGCATATGGCAAGATTCATTTATTTAATTATGTTTTGAATAAAATCATAATTAAATAAGATTCGAAACTTCATTAAAGATGTCGAAAATTAATGTGTAATTCTGTTGAATCAAATCTCTGTCATATATTAATAATGTATCGTCAAAAAACATTATTTTTGGGGATTGACTAGATTGAATTCGCATCGAATGCACTGATATAATGATTATTTCGTGGAGCACATGTAATTAGTATATGTATAATATAATGTTCATTATATATATATATATATATATGGTAAGCTGCTTTTTGTGATGTTTATATAGAATTGTTTATCACATATTATCGTACCATCCGAAAATAGTTTTCTTTCTATCAGACGTCTATGCAACGAGAAGCTCCTCAGGTAGGGTGACTCAAACTTTGTTCTTTTCCTTCTGAAATCTGTAAGGGTTTCTGACGTTATAGTTAATAATTTGGTCTATACTTAAATTTTCAAATTAATTTTGCACATTGCTTACGTTTTATTTCGTTCTTATGACTTTATTTTCTTTTTTTTTTTCTTTTTACTTTTTTTTTTTGCTGCAAGTTTAAGTTCGATGGTAAATGATTTCAATAATTATAATAGTGCATTTTCTGGAATGAATTTAAATGGATATTTGCAACGTAAATAAGACTTATAACTATAATAATTCCTAACGTTTCGTAAAACGAATTATAAATAATATCATCTTACGAAAACATGCTTTCTTTTGTATAAACAAAAAATAAATTTTAATTTATAAAAAATCTTATACCAAATGTAAATATATATAATCACATCCATTTAAACAAAATTGGAATGTAACTTAAGAAAACCTTGAATTTTTTTGTTATCGTTATACATAAAAAGAGAGAAGAGAGAGAAAGAGAGACAGAGAGAAAGAGACAAAAAACAATTAGCGATTGACAAAATTTTCGCGTGCATGCAGCCAAACTTAAATAGAAAAGTCAAATGCTCAAAATTTGTATTTGGTTATTAAATTAAAATTTCTGCCGAAGCATTCCAGTTTTACTCGTAATACTAATTTCAATATTATATATCGTTTTATATGTTTATGATTGGATAATATTAATGTTTATCACTTAGTGATTTTATATAATTTGACTTATCAATTCTAAAAAAGAAAAAGAAAAAAAAAGAGAAAGAAAAATAAATCTTACGATTCTAAATCACTGAATTAAATTCGTTGTTCAATGTTTACTTCAAACGATTGGATTAGGATTTCTCCGTTAAAATTAATAGCAATGCACTCTCATTCTTGCCTACTTTGTACATAGATAATAAAGGTAATGTAAACGATCGGCAAGAATGAAAGTAAAATTATATTTTTAATAAGAATGAAGATAAAAGTTAATAATTTTCGATAAAATGGTCGAACAATGGGAGAGCCTGCCTGTTTGTTAAAACGAGCTGTTTTATCTTTAAGTTTCGAATTGACCCAACATTTTGCTGAATTTCTACAACATTCAAAAATGTTGCAAGATACTAGATTTTCTTTAACATTAATAGAAGAAAATTTGTTATCTCCGGTAAAACTAGTACTTTTGTTAGATACATAGAAGTCATTCTTCTGTATGTTCTCCGTAATAGCATTTGGTTTTTCATCTTCTTGCATCATTCTGTATCTCAAATTTATATTACGATCAGAATAAATGTCATAATTCAAACATAGATCTTCTTTAATGTTATTGTCCTGACCAGTCTTAATATTATTATACAAGTCAAAATCTTCTGTAGAACAGTTGGTGGGCAACTGATAATTATTATTAAATAATTGTTTATCCGTTTTTTCAATGCTCTTAAAGACCCGATCATTTAAAGCAAATTCATTTGAATGATAGATATTTGTATTTGTCACTGGTTGCTTATCCTTGAAAATATTAGAGTTATTGTTACATGTTGTTATAGTCAATTCATCGTATGGACTTCTATTACTATCACGTGGCAAATATATATACTTTCTATCATTAAGAAGTTTATATTTTTTGGATCGATCGGAAAAAGTACCGGACCAATGATATTTCGACGCTTTCTTTTTTCCAGACGTAGACCATTTAACACGTTGATTCATATTAGATTTTGTTGGACGAAATCCTACCATCGATGAATTTTTATTAATCGTCTTTTTTAACGTAACAGCATCTATACTCTTCGTCTTTATCTTATTCGATTCTACAAACGTCATTTTATTATCAATTATATCATTCTCGGTTGAATTGGAACTCGTATCACTTTTGCATTTTCTTTCGTCCTTCGAAGAAGATTTCAGTGAATTCTTGATACTCGTTTTATTGGTTGCATACATATCCTGTTGTATATTGTTATCTGAAGTGTTGTTCGTACTGTCGTTTATCATAATCGTTGTATTTAATGTCGTATTGCTGCTTCCCCAGCTCCGGCTTAACGTGAAGATCGAATTTGCCTTAGTCTTAGAGCGCGAATCTGTTATAAAACGCCACACACTATGATAGTTCAGACGATAAAGTTTTTCGTTTTATTTGTTTTTATTTGGATGGGAAACGAAAAACATACTTTTTGTTTTTGTGACCTTGAGAGTGATAACTGCTCTTTTAAGGATGAAAAAAAAAATAAAAATAAAAGAAATTGGAAAAAAAAAATAAGACTAAACGATTTCTTTGCATTGTCACAAAAAAGCAAGTGCATTGCTACTATTAATAACACAAATATAAATCATGCACAAACTTTTAAAGCGATACACCCTTTTTGTACACGGCGTAATGTCTATTGCTAATACCAACTAACGGCTCTTTCAATTCGATTCAAAGAGAAAACTTGGAACATATTTGAAAAAATAATATAATA
This sequence comes from Vespa mandarinia, assembly GCF_050613455.1. NCBI lineage: Eukaryota > Metazoa > Arthropoda > Insecta > Hymenoptera > Vespidae > Vespa > Vespa mandarinia. The sequence continues at coordinate 3,882,645 of NC_140816.1, read as the reverse complement.
ATCAAATTCTGGGAGCATATATTCGTAGTAAACATAGAAACGTTCGTGCAGATTCGGAAAAAAAACCTTACCTTCTTGATCGTAGTCCACCTCGTGAGTTGCACTGAAAACGCTGTGCGCTTCATTGAGAAATCTGGTCGTGTTGTCCATTACCATTTTGTGCGTATCCAATACCTCCTCTTCTAACAATTGTAGAGCAGAAACTGCTTCGTGGAAAGTATAGAGATCTTGCGAAAGTTCACCTTCCTAAATTATCACAAATATAATCCATTTCATTCTTACTTTTCCATTGATTACTATTAACTCAAATTTACATTTCTTTCTCATTTGCATTTCAATAGGGATAGAGAACAATTGTTGCATAACTCACATTCAAAGATCGAAGTTGTGCTAAATCACTGTCCGAGAGAACGCTATTGTTGGCCTGTTCTTCTATCTTCAATCCTCGATCATCATCAGTAGGTGAAACTTTTATCTCCGTTGGATCGGTTGCGGCTAATTCCTTTACTCTATCTGCGTACCTTAACGTATTTAAGGAATGCTCGCAAGAACTCATACCAGGACTAATCATCGCTATCTATAAATTGCATTTATATACATATAATGTACATATATAATAAACATTTAATATGTAATAAATATGTGGTAGAAGTAGATTTTACTAACCATACACGTTTTAGATTTTTCACCGATAAAACTGTCCCTTAAAACCTGAGTCAATTTACTTGCTCTAAAAGGCAAGTGTGCTCCTTTACGACTTAGTGCGCGAATACACTCCTTCAACGCTAGCAAGGACTTGTTTATCTCAGCACCCTCCATACCTGTATCCAATCGATGGTCACAAGTGTATATATATATATGTGTATGATAAATAGTATGAGAGAAGTACGTAAGGAAAAATTCAATAAAAAATAGTAAACTCACGCGTTTGTCTGTTCGCAGAAGAAGTATCAGCACCTCTTTCATTTCCAGCAAGGTCAATAAGAGAAAATTTCCCGTGTACTTTATGAGTACCTGCGGTTCGTGCTATTATTTGAAATATCGCGTGCGACCTCGAAGAATTGGAGTTTGCACTCGTTTGTCCACTCGTCCTAGCGCTGTTACCATGTTGTATCAATTTTAATACTTCATCGCACGTCTCTACAACCTTTTCTGTTAGTCCGACTATTTGAACCTATAAATCATTCACATAACATTTTTTATATTTATTCAGTGGCATTGATTCAAATAAAATACAGTTTTTATTGATAGCAAACATACTTGTTGTTTCCCATCCTCTAAAACTCTTAACTTTTCCTTGTCTGCCAGGAGATCGAATACTTTTCCAGAATAGATTTCAAAAAAACTAGCAGAGATAACTAGATTTAATGGACGATATTTCGCCATTTTAAGACATTTGAAGACATCTTTAGCGACCATAGCGTATATACCCTTTTTACAGTCCTGCGTTTTACCATTAAAATCACCACCCATGGTATGTGTTTTTCCACTACCAGTTTGTCCGTAAGCGAAACATGTAGCCATGCCACCTTCAAAAATTGTTTGTACCAACGGCTTCGCCGTGTACTTATAGACTATCTCATTGTTACAAGTTTCGTCGAAAGCATAATCAAACCTAAAGATCTGATTTTCCAAATATTTTGTCAAATCTACTTTGGCTTTTGGTTCGTGTACTACCATTTGATCTTTACTGGGCACACTGATAACGTCGACTTCTTTTCTTGTCACTTCTTTTTTATTCAATGGTCGTTTTCTAACGCATACGGTAATCTGATGATCCTCAACAGTATCGGTTTCTCGCAACGGCCTGAATTCAATGCTATTCTGGTATTCTCTGAAATATGAATAAACATTTATGACTAATAATAGATTGTCAAATTTAGATCTAACGATTATATATGTATATATATTTTTTTATAGATTTATATTATCAATGTATTAAGCTGACCTAATCATGGCAAGAAATTCCCAATTAGGATTGCCTGGATCTAAATTCATCAGAGCCTCTTTCTCTTCTTTAAGTTCCGCCTGACGTTGTCTCCTTTCTTCCCTGTTTTTCTTCAGTCTTTCCACTTCCTTAACGACATTAGATCGTCTACCTCTGCCATTTTCCATTTGTGCTTGCTGTTGCTGTTGCTGTGATTGCTGCTGTTGTTGCTGCTGTTGTTGTTGTTGCTGTTGTTGCAGCTGAGTTTGCTTTTGCTTGCTTTGAGCGGCAGCCGTAACGTTTAACGGTGTCATCGGGGTTGGTGGTATGTTCTCCAATTCTCGTCTTCCCGTCAATCCAGAAACGGAATCACCATGACCATTTACCGAAGCTACTGGAGCCATAATGTTTGTTGGTCGACCTGTTTGTCGTGATGTTTGTCTCGTATTCACTGAAATCATTTAATTTTTCTATTGCATTATAAGAGAAAAGAAGGAAAAATTCTAATCGGTACACCGTCGTTCTCATTAGTTATTAAAATTATCCATTAAAGAAATAATTTTAAAAATCAACGAATAAATTCCTCTTACCGTCATCGATCTCCAAATGAAGTACCTGATCATCGCTTTTAGATTTTTCGCAGACAACTTTGTTTCTTCTTTTGAAACAATATAATAGAGGATCGAATCTCATGACTATAAAAGCTAAATTAATAATTTTTTAAGAAAGTAAAAGAAAACCGCAGAGTAGACTGACCAGTAACGAACGAAACACTCGACTGCTAACAGTCTATATACCGTACTGAAAGTTCTGGGGTCCTTGCCCTTGTGTTCTAGCATATAGGCTACGAATATCGATACTCTTCCATGTATGAGTTTATACCTGGACACACGCGACATACTACTAACATACGTCGTTCCTGTATTCGTAATATCTGGCTTCTTCCTAAGTGAAGAGAACGACGGCGCATATACCGTAACTGTAACGTTGAGGCCACCGAATTGACTTATCGAACGTGTCTTTACAGACTAAAAACTTGGCCGCGAGCTCGATATTCACGTGAAAAAACTTTTAACGTTCGAGATTTATGATCTAACTTATCTCAATAATGACGACGATGACGATAACGATGATTAGTTGACATACCTTTTACTGGAACAGACGGCCTCGTAGAATACTGAAAAATAAAAGAGAGCAATACGTTAGAAATACCATCTAAAATTTTAGATGTTAGTGACCCACTTATAAAAAAAAAAAAAAAAAAAAAAAAAAAAAAAAAAAAAAAAAAAGCAAAGCAACGAACTTTATACAAATAATAAAAATTCTTTCCCCCGAAAGAAAGAGAGCTCGGTGCTGTAAACGAACGTTGTTCTTCTCTCTCTTTTTTCTTTCCCTTTTTTTTTTTTTTTTTTTTTTTTGTTCATTCTTTTTTAAGCCGAGTGTATGATACATATTTTGCTTGTGTATGTACGCCGCCTCTGAGAGAATCCAGTACCCATCATTCCAGTGATAATAAAATAAGGAAGACTATTGAATGAGAAAGGTCGTGAGAGAGAGAAAAATTGAAAATAATGTGCTTCCGTGTGAGAAAGAAAAAGAGCATATAGGAGACGCAAATGGAGGAGAGAATGAGGACTTAGAGAGGATTGCTTTTTTTCAGATGTTTAGGGGGTAGGAGTGCGCGTTACCGAAAGACGAGATGTGACTCGTACAGGAAGCGTTGCGGATGTAAGGCCGTTTCTTGCGGTGTGACCGCCATGCCGTCCTAGTGAACCCTCCTCTTGGTTCTCCAACTCGTCAACCCCCTCATCCTCCTCGCCGGAAGAGTCCTATGTTCGTTGTTTTCATTTATTTCATGTGTGTGATGTGTGTGTGTGTGTGTGTGTGTGTGTGTATTAGAGAGAAAGTGTGAGTTTGTGTTTTTTTTATCACGATTTGTTCATCGAATTCGCGAAGCACGCGTTGTTGATAATAAAGCAAATTAAATTAATATAAGATAAAAATGATAACCAAAGAGGGAGATATATATATATAGAGAGAGAGGAAGAAAAAGAGTGAATAAAATAAATGGAAATGTTGCGTTTTCCAAAATGGTCGATCAAAATGAGGGAAGTAGGAATCGAGAATGAACAGCAGAATTTTGCCGACGAAATGATTTTTTTTTTTTTTTTTCATTAGGAATTTGTTTCATTATTGTATCGTTTTGATTTTTTTTTTTGTTATTTCGAAGCGGAATTCCGAGGTCGATGATCCCATCCGTCGGTACAGATCCGTGGTTAAGAAGAGCAGCGTCCATGGAGGAAAAAAGATGTTGCGATGTTAGTAGCACGAATGGTGGAATCTCGCGCAATAGAACTTGGACGTCGGGGGATTTGTCGAGAAAACAAAAGAAATAAGGAAAGAGAATCTTGGGACGTTTCACTTTGTCGTTACTTTCTCGTTAAGTGCTAAGTCCTAACGAGATACATATGTCATTTGCGTTACGTAAAAAAAAAAAAAAAGAATATGTAAAAGAAAAAAGTCCAGGCTAATCTTCTCTTTTGTGTAACATCCGTCGAGTAGTACAAAATTAAGAAGTTATATCTATATGAATGAGAAAAATAAATAAAAATTAAAAAGAAAAAAATATTGCACCTGACGAACACTGGTAGGATTCAACTGGTGTTTTCTTTTTTTTTCCTTAACATTATTATTCCGTGTACATACTTAAGATACCGGAAGTAGTATGGATCCAAGCTTGTACGAGTATCTCATGTAAATAAGATTAACCTGTCAACTGTGTAAGTTTATTTTTAAAATAATGTCTATGTCCTGTAGCAAAAATTTAGATACGACGAATATATTCGTCAAAGACAGAGTACGATTGAATTAAATTATAACGAATACCCGTCAAAAACAAAGTAAAACTGAATTAAATTATAACGAAAAATAAAACTATTCAGTAAGACACGCCCCATCATACATAGATAGCTTTTCTTGCCTTGCTTCGTCGAGTCGTTTACGCGTCGGGTTCACGTCATTTACGCATTAGGTTGCGTTGTGTTCATCTTGTTTCCGCATCGGATACGGAAATTATGTCGCCACAAAAAAAAAAAAAAACCTTTTACTATAATGACTGCCAACTGTTTAATGGATTTTTCTTTTTAATTTTAATTCGTTGTTGCCTTAAAATATTCTTAAATGTTTTTGAATTTATAAATATTGTTTAATTTTCATTAAAATTATAATTTAAATAACAAAAGGTAATATCTTTTTTCGCATGACGAGTGTAATTGTGAAACACAGTTAACAGGTTAACAACAAACGATCGTACCTGAAAAACGTACATGTACTGGAACATGCCTATGATCGGTCCCTAATATTCCTTGTCGCTTAAACGAGAAGAGCCACGTTATTCTTTTCACAAGAGAGGTATTACGTATCCCAGGCAACGAGTAAACAGAATTCGATTCATAGTCGATAATAAATGTCCGTGGACATCTTCGTTCCTTTCAGTGGAACTACTAATAACATTATACACCGTACTCTCCCTTCTCCTAATTCGATTCTATTATATATGATTTTTTTTTCCAAAAAAAAAAAAAAAAAAAAAAAAAAAAAAAATATACATGTACAAAGTTTATCATCAATATCATGACATAATACAGATACTACTGCTACTACTACTATTACTACTGCTACTAATAATAATAATCAATTTCAACGTACCTTCGCTACTAATTCTACCACATTGTTCATCTGCGGTGGTCCCATCGTCTTTTTATTTAATTCGGGATTCAAGGCTAGAATTGCATCGATCTCCACCTAAAACGAATAAAAATTAACGAGATTAAAAAATGATTTTTGTTCTACGTTCAAAAGTCCTCGATAATGAATTTAAATTATGTGCGTTTATTTAAAAACTTGACACCTTTACCTTTCGGCGTGGTATTAAACTCGGCTGATAAGGCATTGTAATATGATCAACACGTTTTATTGAATATATCAAAAAGTAAATGGACTTTTCTGTTTTTAATTTTTTTGCTTTGTTTTCTAATCAATTACGATGTTTCTACACAGACAAATCACTTAAAACATGTTATCGAGTTAAGAAGAAATCACGTTCTAAGTGGCTTTGTAGCTTGTCGGAAATAGATTCGTGTTCCCATTAACGGTACATGCTATTGCGATCGCCACTATTGCGTAAGTTCCAAATCAAAAATAGTCCAAATAACCGTGACCTAGGATTCTAAAAAGCAAAATTTCGAAAATCCGACAAAGAAATTAATATCTTTTAATTATATTACGAAACACTGTTACGATATTTTCCCAAGTATTAAAAAAAAAAAAAAAAGAAACAGAAAAAGAAAAATAAAAAAAGAAAAACTAAATTAATTAAATCTTCTTCCTGTATCGATAATAGCGACGTTAATTGGCGCGTAATTCGATTTCGTGTCGCACGAAGCGCCTCCAATTGAAAATTGATCGAACTATAGAGAATAGAACGATCTACTGAAGAATAAAGAATAAGATCGAAGATAAAAGGAAGTCGGATTAAACCATTTTATTAGAAAATCAAATATGCGTTAATAATAACAAATTAACGAGGATTATGCATCGACGATTACGCAAACGAGACGATTCTTTCACAATGGCTTACCTCTTTCCCTTTGGTTTCCCCTTTTTCGAACCATTCTACAGTTACAGTGCGTTGCTCCCAATTGACACCAGAGACGATAGCCGAATGAACGCGACCTAAAATAAGAAGATAAAAAAAAAAGAGATAGATATTAGAAAATATCAAACGAAATTTAACAATTTTCTCTATACTTAAATCAATTGTTAAATGATATTTATATATCGTTATCGAGCGTTCGATGAAAATTTTAATGTCTCCGATTGGTATAATGATTTATTTATTTGAATAATACAGGATGGGTTCAACAAAAGTTCTTAGGTGATTTAAAAAATATTATTTACTCTCTTTCGAAACTCTTTTCGAGGCTAATGTTTTTGTTTTTCAAATTATAACAAATTTTCTAAACTCGTAGAATGAAAATCTGAAATAAAATTTCCTTCGAATCTTCTATTCTAATTCTAACGATCATCTATCGCCGATACGTTAGGAAAATATACCGTTTTCTTCCTTTTCCGATTTAGCACGATTTATCATCTCCTGTTTGATTCGATTATGAGATGAAGGTCTTGGTATCATCGATCCTTCCCTTCCCCTATCTTTTCCTCTCTCTCGTTGACAATCCTCGTCATCTTGAAGTCTCACTTCGAAGCTGCAAGAATTCAGCTTCTTTTTAATATCTTTTTTATCGAAGGTAGCCGATTTCACGGATACTGATTCGTCGAATCCAAACTTATTAATTTCACCGAGAATAGAGACACCATTTTCTTCGCACTTTCGTTTAGATTTATTTTGAGAAATTGTTATGGAACGTTCAACAACGGAGTCATTCAATTTCGATCTTCCAATCCTGTCCTTTTTCTTTTTCTTATTCGTTGTCGTCGGCGATTTTTCTCGACTCTTCGATCTAACGTCGTAACCGTTACAAGGACTCTTGCTAGGAAAGTTGATCCTCGATGATATCCTCTCCTCGTTTCTTCTAGCTCTAAAAACCTTCAATGAATTCTCCGAAAAGGTATCCTCTTGCCTTTCACCGGTTAACAAGTCGAATGCAGGACTAGAAGTACCGACGGACGTTGTCGTTGATCTTGAGAAAGATTTTTCAAATATTTCTTCATCGTCCATCAACCGATTATCCTTCGATGAATCTTTGCTCAAAGAATCGTCGCTATATTGATGACCCTCTTCCTCCTCCTCATCCTGTTCCTCTTCCTCCTCCTCCTCCTCTTCGTTACTCGAGTCGTTGTATTCTGAGTGATCTTTACGACACCAAACTTCTTCATTTTCGATCAATCTATTGAAATCATTTTCACGACTAAATCTTTCCTCGTTAGTCGTCCAATTAGATTCGAGAATATCATCGCCTATAGGAACTTCAACATCTCGATCGATCGTTCTTTCTAATTTTTCATCTTTTTCATTTAATGATATTTGATTGTTCTCAAAACGATGATGATTTTTCTTCTCCTTTCCCTTATCTTCTTTCACGTTCTCTTTTCTAACCTCGTCAATTTTACGCGATTCTTCGTAATTCAACGTAACATTATCGATCGGTGCCAAAGAAGAAGAATCCTCTGATATCTTCGACTTCTTCTTACTCTTTTTATTACTCGTCTCCTTTGTTCTATTCTCTTCCTCATCTGGATCCTTTTTCTTCGAGCCACAGACACAACGCGACAACCAATCCATGTTTAGAAACGTCCTTCATACGGAAAAAGGAAGATTCAAGGACGACATCCTGACGACTCTACTCATCGTCCTGGATACTTCGAGACGGCTCGGGAATCTCCTAGGCCAATGTCTTCTTCTTCTTCTTTTTTTTTCTATTCTTTTCTTCTTTAACTTTTTCCTGCTATCGACACCTGCGAACAGGTCTTCGTCGCATCGACGAAGAAAAAAAACTTCGCCATCTGTGGCAAAACGATGATCATGAAGATGTTTCGATTAAAGAAAAATCGATCCTTCTTCCACGAGCTACGACAATCGAATGTCGGTGTCTCTTCCAATCTACCCTTTCTATCGGGTGTCCCGATGCAACCGGTATTTCTCTCTCTTGTTTTTTTTTTCTTTTTTTTCTCAAACAGTTATTTTCTACCTTTTCCGTATCCTCGACTTCGTCTTTCTCTTTGGCTACTTGCGCAAAAGCCGAAGCGTTTTCCCAAGGTGTAATCTTACCAACCAGGTGGTTTCGAGTATCGAAGTTACTGGCTGCTTAGCAGAGTCACTCCAGTATCGGTATCGTCGAGTCGATTTTCACTCGTTTCACTTTCCTCTTAATAAAAATCATCCTCGTCAACCATCAAACGATTTCTTTTCTCGAAGAGGAAAGAAAAAAAATGACAATAATAATAAAAAAAAAAAAAGGGAGGGAAAAAATAGATAAAAAAGCAAAAAAAAAAGGTTTTACATTCGTATCGTTTGTGGCTTCCTCGACGAGAGATTCTTACGTATCCCTATTATTCCTTGGGTACCATCGTATATTTTTCTTTTTTTTTTTTTTTAAATACACTTTATATACAAGTTTACCACTAAATCGTACTGTAAATATAAATTCTTTTATTCGTTCATCATATTTTCAGAAAAGTGAGTTTGCGGTATGCCACGTCGTTTCTCGGCTTTCTACTTTTGTGGTTCATCTATCACACTACTATATATTCTTATTGTACGTTCACCGATTGATTTTCTCTCGAGGAATCATATAAGAAAATAGAAAAAGAAAGAGAGAGAGAGAGAGAGAGAGGGAGAGACAAGAGATGTAAATTAATATCGTCGAAGAGAGGAGACAGACTAAGCTAACTTTTTCGCCAACTTTCGTTCGTCGAGAGTCGATAGAGCCGGAAATAGAAAACCTTCCATGTGTCTACCCCTGTCTGTCTTTCTTTTCTTCCCTTTTTTCCTTCCTTTCTCTTTGGCCGAACTCTCTTAGTTGTGTAGTTTAAAACGTGATCCAGAAAAAACGTCTGGAAAAAGGTACAGGCGAAAGGAGGAGAAGAAGAAGAAAAAGAAAAAGACTGGCCATTCTTCACGGTCGTTCTCGATCCAAATGCTTCGAATTCTTCGAAATTCTTCGACGAATACCAAATTCGAAATAACTATTTTATGTGTTGAATACAATCTTCTTTTTCTATACAATTTCGTTGCATTTCAAACGGCAACAATTTTGTCTAACTTTTGATAATACGAAAGAAAAAGAAAAAGAAAATGAACGAATTATTACGAATAATAATTTATACGTAGAAACTTTCACGCGTGAACAGATAGTTCGGCACTGATTTCATTCGCACTCACGTCGCGCTTAACTAAACCTTGTTCTGACATTTAAACGATCGACGGGGAAGACAACGGCTTTAAAAGGAGAACGGATTAGCGGAGCATAACCACCACCAAGAGTAGCAACGACAATGATGATGGCGATGGCGACGACGACGACGACGACGACGACGACGACGACGACGACGACAACGACGACGACGAGGACGATAGTAATAATGGCGGGAGAGTAGCAAGAGCGTCATAACGTCGTCTCGTTCGCACTGACATCGCTGGATCGACTGACAACATCCTCTTCTCAGGGAGAAAAAGAGAGAGAGACAGAGAGAGAGAACTTGTTTAATAAACACATTTATTATGACGCTCGGGGAGAGTCATTTCTATAGTCCCCTCCTCGTCAACCCTCGAGTAAACAATTTCTCGACTCGGCTCGATGAGCTCGATCGCGTTACGCGCTATCGAATCTTTATGTTCATCTCATATATATATATATATATATATATATATATATATAATCCTTATATTATCCTTCTTATAAAAAGTATAGAAGCAAAAAAATATTTTATTTCGAGTGAGAAGCATCGCAATTAATTCGTACAATAAAACAAGTTTCTCTTTCATCATAATTACGAACATACATATGTATATAAATTATTCGAGAATGATAGAGAAGAAATCGATTAACATTGAGAAATGACGAAGGCGTCCTCATTTTGTTTCATTGCCTCAATGGCGTAATACGTCATCGATAGACATCCTAATCGCCAGAGAAATTAGCTACGCATCGTTAATAAGATTCAACTAGGTAACACAACGAGAACATGTTCCATTAAGTATCTCAAAGTCTATTCGATTCATTTATGAGCGTTTAAAAATTTCAAAAGGAAAGAAGATGGCAAAATTATCGAACGTTGTTGATTATTTGGCTTGCAACGATAAGAGTTCACAAATACAGACAAAAGTGCAACGAACATACACGGTCTGCATCATCTCGACGACACGATCTGTCGTCTCTCTTTCTCTCTCTCTCTCCTCCTCTTTCTCTCTCTAGGCAACTATCTATGAGGTACGGAAGAACACTCATCTAGTATTCGTGATATACGACTCAACTCTTCTGATGCGTGACTGTGCTCGGTACAGCCCATATTTATTTACACTGCACTCGGAAGTCGAGCCGATTTCCTACGTGCTATAGTACATACATATATACATGAATACATACATGCACGTAAACATACATATACACATTAAGATATGCGATGCACTCCTCTCTATGCATCGAACGCGATCGTTATGCACCATTTTTTTTTATCTATATCCGCGTTACCTTCTTCCTCGCCTTGATCTTCGTTCATACGTGAAAAATTCGCTAAGTATCTCGACTAAAAAAAAAAAAAAAAAAGTTTCCATTGAAATTTTAATCTATATATTTTACTCGCATCCCGATTAAGGCGGGTGTTTTAAAATAATCAGTTTGGGGGTCTACTTCTCTCTCTTTCTCTCTCTTTCGTTCGCTCGTGTTCTACGGTCTATTGAACATTAAATTTAAGCGGTTGTTTCCTGCCGCAGATCCGTCGTGTGGAAAAAAACGAATGAATAATGCCACATCATCGAATATCTATCGGTCGTTTAATTCATATTATATCGATTTCATATCGACGAATCTTTTAAAGAATTTCCTCCACTTTTTCCCATAAATACATTTTAATAAATTTTAAATTAAAACGAACCTTCGTCTTAACCGTGTTCATTACCGAACTCATATTCCCGCGTATAGAGAAAGAAAATGATGTTGAGGTGGAGAAAAATATACTTCACGTGTATTGTCCTTGACTCTTTCGAGCCTCGTTAGCGGCATCGAAATCTTTCCTTATTCGGAATCGCGCGCATTTTATTTCTTTCTTTCTTTTTTTTTTTTAAGACCTTGACATTTATTTCTTTCTCGTCTGATTCGATTACAACCAAATGCGAGATCATCGATGATCTTTACATTGGATGATCATTATTAAGAATGATAAATAATTTTTTTCTTTTTTAATAATTATGAAAAATATAATAGACAGCTCTCTTTTACCTATTTTGAACGGAATATATTTTATCGTAAACGTGACACGGTAAATGATTTCTTAAAATAGCACGCGGTGCAGTGAATTTAACTGCACTCAAATTGAATTCAATTAGTGACGCAAGACCGCTCACTTTTTTAGCCTTCATAAGTGCAGTAAGATTTCAACGCGTTATTTTAATGGATCATTTTTCTAACCAACTTTGCGCGCGAATGAATTCGCACTGTTACAGGTAGGAAGTTCTTTCTGTAACTAGCATTCAAAAATCAATATTTTATGAATCTCAATGAGAGATAAAAAACAGGACGTAACTAAATAGATGTTATGAGGTCATGCAAAAAAGAAGCAATAATGGCGCGAAATTCAAATAGAATTCATGAAAGGTACCATCAACGCCACCGTTCGTCAGAGTATCAGTACTAAGGATGTAGATACCTTATATACCGATCGAATTAATATTCAAAAAATTACCACCAGGTGACACTATTAAACGAAACTGTTTTACCGATGAATACAAAAAGTCCGTTGGATTCACGCGACACCTACATATGATTAATAACGGATCAACTCTTTGAAATGTCGTTGAGGTTAGGTTACCAAATATGTGCACTTACATATATATATATATATACATATGTGTGATGTATATATATATATATGTGCGCATAAAAATACATATGTATTTACATGACATGTGCGGACAGTTGTGTATCCGATAGTCATGAGAGAACGCAAAGATATATTATGTCACTTTCGCATGTGAGTTATTAAAAACGGATTGCGCGTTATTACGAGTTAGTTTCAATTGAAGCTTGAAGAGAATTACAGAAGACTATTTTTTCCAATACGAAATGAACGTATCTCGACTTTTACAACTAATAATACGAAACAACCAATTCTGAATTTAATGAAAAATAAACGAAGCATACACCTTGCATATATATATATATATATATATATATATATATATATATATATACATAATTGACGCATTGTAAGCTATGTATTGATAGATACGCGAAAAGCAGGTATAATATTTTGACGTTAAGTCGACACACAAAGTAGTTTTCTTTTTAATTTCCTTGCGATAAAAAAGTGAACGTCCTATACAAACAATATCGATCTAGGTCAAAATTTTAAACTCAAAGTAGTACAAATTTTGTTATTACTTCGTAGAAAAGCATACGAAGAAAATTGTCTCCAAGATAAAAAAAAAAAGAAAAAAAAAAGAAAAAAAAAAAAACAGTTTTATTCGAAAAAATTATTAATAACAATTTATGTTGTTTATGTATACAATGGCAAATATCCTTACACTCGTTAAAATAATTACGATCTTGTAATCAAAAAACAATGAATCTCTTAATTAAATAAATTCAAATAAAATAATAACGATCTTCTAACTGAGAAATAACAATGGGGCCTTTAGCAGAATAGACGGGTCATTTCACATCAACGGTATGCTCGTTTCCACGCATGCCGTGCGTTCGCCACAACGCCATTTTGATGGTGGATATGTACTGTACTTCCTCAACGATATGAGAAAAACACGTAAGGAAATATTTTCTAAGTAGATAGAACGTCCTTAAAAATAATATAACGTTCGAACACATTCATCTAATCAATTGAAATTAATTCTCAAGTGTCGAAAATTATAATCTGTCTTTTATTAAAAAAGAGAAAAAAAAATTGAATAAATAAATAATTAAAAAAAAATTATATATCTTCTCAATTCCAATAAATCACGCATAAAAAAGGCACGCAAATAGGAAAGAAATCGAGTTTTTAGTGGGCGGCTCTTACTAGTCACACTTGTGATGAAATAGAAAATGCAAATATATAATCACGATCGATTCTGAGATCGCACACGATATATACATCTCTGAGTCAGACATGTAGCGAGAGAGAAAAAAACACGTTTTCTGCTCCCGAATACGAATTGCTTATTATTTTGTTTTGTTTGTTTGTTTGTGTTTTTTTATTTTTTTTTTTTTTTTTTTTTTTTTTTTTTTTTTTTTTTTTTTTATTTTTTTTTTTTTTTTTACACGGGTTATATAAATCCATAGTAACGTGACTATTATATACCGTAATATTTTGAACAAAACTTTTTCTTCCTAAAATCAATAGATAATAAATTGTGAAATAATGGCATTGTATGTATCGTGGCGAATACATTTGAAATGGACGGAGGCGTCGCGATAGACAGCAGGATACGTTTAACAAATATATACATACATATGTATATATATATATATATATATATATACATATATACAGAGTGGAATGAAAGTTCGTAAGCGGACCAAAAGTCCTTAGGTGATTTTAAAAAATGAATTACTCCTTTTCGAGGCTGCTTAGATTAATTTTTTTTTTTTTATTTAGATTGTATAACTACAAATTTGAAAACTTTTTAGACGAATTTTTGTTGTTGTCAAATTGTAAAATTGCAAGCATAGAAATTTTTTTTTTTATTTTTTTTTTGAGAACAAAATCTGAAAACAAAATTTGCCTAAAATATCTCGAAAAAGGGAATAAATAATTCTTGAAATTATCTAGGAACTTTTGAATCACCCTATATATATGTATATATATATATACACATATGTATTTTGTATTTTCTCGTCGTGAAAACGTATTTCATGATGACTGCTAGAAAGAAAGAGAAAGAAAGAGAGAGAGTGGTGACACGAAGTTTATTGGATTAAAGTCTTCCACCACACGCACACACGTATATCAAAGAGAGAGAGAGAGAGAGAGAGAGAGAGAGAGAGAGAGAGAGAGAGAGAGAGAGAGAAAGAGAGACAATAACTTGGAACAAAGCACGTCAAAGAGACCGAAGAGGGCCAACTCGAAGAGAGAGACTTCGATCTTTTATTCTTCCTACAACTCCTTTTATTCTTTCAACGAGAGAAAGAAAGAGACAGAAAGAAAGAAAGGAGGAACTCTCGAAGAAGAGAACAATACAACACAACAGTATACCTGACATACGAGAAAGCTTACCTTTTGACCGTCCAGAAAGATATACATACATACATACATATATTACATACATACATATATAAATATATATGCATACATACAATGTACGTGTTTTTCATAATTTAATTGCAAAGAATCTGTGCAGTCGAGCATTCATCCTTTTTCGACGCTTTCGAGTCGACTCGAGAATTCAAAGAATTTCTTTTCTTTGTTCCCGCGAGTAGTTCTATTAATTAATCGAGAATAAATTCCCCGCCAGTATAGATCTTCTAGAATAGTAAGATACGAGAAGGTGAAACCAACAAATTTACACCATATCCCGTTAAGAGAGAAGAATCACGTATATACCTTATTATTTCTCGTTTTACGTAAGTATAATAATACGTATAACTATATTTAATAAATATTAAATATATTCGCAAGGAGGAGGAGGAAGGGGCGGGAGAAGGATTACTAGGAAGCGCGTAATGAATGCGAACGAATGAGTATATAATGGAGCTCACTCTCTCCCTCTCTCTCTTTTAATTTTCAAACGTCACCAAATCTCTTCCTTTTTTAGCGTATGTCATTGAAAGTAAGACACAAAGAACTCGGAAGTGACAGGATAAAAGATGATTCTAAACATATGTAGAATATACTGAGAGTGAAAGAGATTAAAAACAAGAGAAATAGAGATAGAGACAAATATAGATAGATAGATAGATAGATAGATAGATAGATAGATAGATAGATAGATAGATAGATAGATAGATAGATAGAGAAATACAGAGATGGTGACGGTAATGACGTAAGATAAGATAAGGTAAGGTAAGGTAAGGTAAAGTAAGATAAGGTAAGATGAAGTGAGGTGAGGTGAGGTTTGGTAATCCAGGAGAGCCTCCTTATGAGCGTCCTTATAAGGTTGCAGCGCCCACGTGCGCGACTCGACAAGCTTGCATGCTTTCGGACAAGGACTATGCGACTCTTTGGATTTTTTTTTTTTATCTCTCTTACACACATTCACATCAGACGACGCACATGGAAATGCGTACCTTATACATAACACGTTCTATTTATCTCTTTCTCTGTCTTTCTCTTTTTAATTCTATATTCTCTCTAATATCTTTTATACCCTTGCTAACTAATGATCCACAATGAGCTCTGTTAAGATATCTCTCTCTCTCTCTCTTTCTCCCCCCCCCCTATTTATCTATCTATCTAATATATGAAAAGATACGGAGAATGCAAATTAGAATTACCTTTCTGTTTTCTTTATTGCGCTTTTAATAAGACCGGAGATTTCGACAGTGAGTCTGATTTCTATTACTATTGGTTTCTCCCTACTGCCCTCCCAGACCGTAATAATAATACCTTTAGCTGTCTACATTAGCAAGAGAAACTTTCTAACTTTTTAGAAGAGTTAGTTTATATATATATACATATATATATATATATTGCACACACACACACACACACACGCAAACATGTATATGTGTTCTACACACGACAAAAAGTACTTCCGTGCTAGGTAGTATTATCTGTCGATTACAATCTCTCTCTTTTATACGCGTACGAATATGATAGATAGCACACATAAACTCATACATAGATATGTATGATTTCGAAGAAATTGAGTCACTCAAGATGAGATCGATATATTTATTTGATGCGACGAAATAATGCGATCGATGTGATCTAATTGTCAAAGTGTAGGACAAGGAGGAAAAATGGGGCATGGAAAAAAAAAAAAAAAAAAAGAAAAACACCTTAATGCAAAACGTTTCGCATGCAAATCTATATGTAATTTCCCTTAATCAATTAAAATTCGTACCTTTATCGTGCTTCTAAGATTCCAATTATGCAAATTCCGTTATGCATCATTTAATATACATGAAGATGCATAGAGACATTGGTATGTATGCATGCATATATTATGACACTTGTTGCGTATCGATGATACCTTATTTTCAAAGTGGTCTTTCATTTTTTACAATATACTTGATCATTATCTATCTATCTATCTATATATATATATATATATCACAACGTAATTATCGTCTCATTCCATGAATCATATTGTATTAATATCGAGGACCTACAGCTAACTTAATCTGCATGGACTGATAAAAAAAACACCAGCATATACCGAAAGAAATAATAATATCGCGATTTATTTAGGACGTGTCTTGAAGTTAATGTACTTGATCCAACTATATTCATACGTATACTAATGTACATATATTTCCGTCATATTTGGGATTAGTTTTTCCGTAATTATCGTGGCGCGACTTAATCTTAGACGAAGGCGGCATCATCATCATCATCATCATCATCATCATCATCATCATCATCATCATCATCATCATCATCATTATTATTATCATTATTATCACCACCACCACCACCACCATCATCATCATCATCATCATCATCACCATCATCACCATCATCATCATCATCATCATCATCATCATCATCATCATCATCATCATCATCATCATCATCATCATCATCATCGTCGTCGTCGTCGTCGTCGTCCATCATAGTCGTTGCGTTGCATTGCATTGCGTTGCACTGCGTTACACGCATCTTAAACTCGTAATTGACGAATGCGCTCCACTTTCTTGAGCTTGGCCCGCGTTCCTTCTTACGTAGATGTTTGTATTTATTTCTCGATAAAAGAAGACAGATGAAAGAGAGAAAAAGAGAGCAAAGAATCTATCTATCTATCTCTATCTCTATCTCTATCTTTATTTCTCAACGATGAAAGTTACGATCGTCTCCTCTTCGGCTAAACTATTCTTAGATGATCTTTTACGGGTATATCAACTCTCATGCTAGTGTCTCTGTCCACTGTCGCTTAACCGAGCTCCAGATACCAGCGAACGTTCAAAATAGAACGTGCCCGAAAATAGATTTGCACTGCCCGTGAATGCCCCTTTAATGCATAAGAAGAAAAAGAAATGTGGTAGTCAGTCTTAAAAGAAAATGCTTGGTAAAGAGCTGACTCGACCCCCGAAGAGCGAGATCAACCTCTTCAACAATGGAGCTCGATATTAAATCTTGCTACGAATCGTCGTTGACGACGATACTTCGAGTATTCCTAGAGTTTCTCTCTCGACTCTCTTACCCCTCACCTCTTAACCCCACCCCTCTAACACTACTTCTTTATCTTCTTCTTCTTTGCTTTATAAAGACAATTTTGCTGATGTTGCTCTTCAATCATGCCCGTCTTACTCTCTTCCTATACTGCCGATGGCTATCGATAAAGCTATCCGTTTCTATGGTATAAGGAATATATAGACAAGTGTCATTCTACCTACTCTCTCTCTCTTTCTATATATCGGGTGTCCTGAAAATACTCTCTGCGGAATAAATTTCGATCTGATTATAATATAATGTATATGTATATACAGGTCGAGCCTAAAGTTTTTTTTTTTTTTACGGTATAAGGAATATATAGACAAGTGTTAATTCCTATCTATTCTCTCTCTCTCTCTCTCTCTCTCTCTCTCTTTCTTTTTCTCTGCTATCAGGTGTCTTAAAAATACGCACTTATTAATTTAATTTCAATGGACGATAATGTAATGTGTATAAATGCATATATGTATATACGTAGATTTTTTTTTATTAATCGGATTCTTAAATTACGTAGCTAATTACGTATCTAAAAGAGGTTTCGATAAAGGGAATAATTGATTTTATAAATTACTTGGTAACTCTTTGCCCATCCTATACAATAATTGTAAGGTCGAAATCCGTGACAACGTTGGTCATCCTATAACGAGGATTGGTCTTTTTATTGATATCGATGGATATACTTACGTACGCGTTAACATGTGACTGCGAACGAGATTCGCAATCCTTTGTGCAATTTCAATGAAGCAAATCAAGCGAGACTAATTTTCGTCGGCGTTGCTCTATGTATATATCCTATCGATTATACGATTCTCACGTATCTGTATCTGCGTTATGTGTTTGTGTGTGTGCTATAGATTGTATAGAGAAAGAAAGAGAATATTTCTAATGCAAAGAGAGAGAGAGAGAGAGAGAGAGAGAGAGAGAGAGAGAGAGATTCGTTAGTTTTATATGAATCTTGGATCATTTGAAAGAGAAAGAAATCATCATCATCATCATCATCATCATCATTATTATTATTATCATCATATTTTCTCGACCTTCGTCAATTTGCCGATTTGACTTTGAGATTTCATGGCATTGCTAGATGAGCCGCGTACTTTCATCAATTGTACGTTACTAACGGGTTAACCGTAATACTTGTTAAATGCCTGTAACTTGTCACGGCAATTGTGCGTCCGTAGTTGTGGAAAAATTAATTGGACCACCGTTAAGTTCGCTAACGAACCGAAACGTGTTCGTTATAAACCCGTAAGAAAAGGATCTGTAAAAGAATCTTCGCGTATTATGACGTAACATACAATAGAAATCGTCTTAGAATATACGCTAAGATTTATTTTTCTTTTTCTTTTCTTTTCTTTTTTTTTTATAATAAATTAGGATTTAAGCTTTTGCATGATGAGACGACAATAATTATTCTAGTTAAATATTTCCATTACTAAAGTATTACGCTCGATTGATGATTGATGATTTTTGAACCTTTTTGTTTTCTTTCTTTTTCTTTTTTGTCTTTTTTACGAAAGATGTTCTTGTCCCGGATAACCTCGAAAAAAAAAAAATTCCATAATTGTTAAGACCAAGGAGACTTTCAAAGGTATTCCTAACCTAAAAAAAATCCAACTACAGCTGTTTCTCTCTCTCTCTCTTTTTTTTGTTCAAACTCTAAGACCGTGAAAACACCAGCTGAATTTTTACCGCTAAAAGCTTGCCTTTTTTAAACATAAAATCCTTCCTTTTTTGAAACTTGCCTCTCCTTCAAAGTTATCTCTGATGAGAAGCAACGCGTCATCTATTTGGGATCGAATATTGAACACACGTAGTAACCATGCACGATGTTTTAACGTGGATGTGTATGCGCCCGCGTGATGGTATGTATGTATGTACATATGTATGTACATTTTTGTTTGTTTGTGTGTGTAGACCATCAGACAAAAAGAGAGAGAGAGAGAAGGATAGAGAGAGAAGGATAGAGAGAAAGAGAGACTTCCCTTTCTTGGAAAATGATCTGACTCATTCGACGTTGAAGAACGCGCGAAAGAAACCTTGCCGGTCGTCTTGCATATTTGTGTGTGTGTATATCTGTACATACGATGTATATAAAAATTTCAAAAAGATAGATGGATATCGAACGGAAACGACTACAAGTTATCGCTCTCGTACAAGTTTCGATTTCAAATTCGAAGTCTCCCTCTCTCTCTCTCTCTCTCTCTCTTTCTCGTGCGCGCGCTCTCTATCATGAATTTTTAAATTCCTTATTTGATTGCAAAATTCAATCATAGAAAAAGAGGGAGAGAGTTCATATAACATGCAAATAAAGTAAACCTCAATCGATAAGATAGATATGTTGCAGTATACATCGACTTTTATAAATCCTACAAATTTCCTGTAACATTACTATTTTTATATATATATACATAAATATATACACACAAATTATTTTTTTTTCCAATACTTTTCGTTCTAAAAATAATACTTGACTTTCTTTATTCTTTTTCTTTTTTTTTTTTTTTTTTTTTTTTTTTTAATCTAAAGTTCTTCGTTCGAGAATTAACAAGTTGACGAGATCCGAATGTAATTGGAATGGAAAGTGTTAAACTGCGATACGATTGTATAGTATAAATGCAATGTGCAGTCAGTATCTTCGATCAAAAGGGAACTCTTTGTGAGCTGGTGCAATTTTTAAATCGAACCACGCTTTGGCGAAAGTCTCGTAAACATCGAGTACAATGTTATTCTTTAAGCGTATGTTACCATGAGAATGCGACACGGTGCATTATAAAAATCGATTTCTCTAACTAAACAGGAAAACATCGTTGAAAATATCAATGAAAATCTTATTACTATAATAAAAAAATTTCTTTCGAATGTGGTTTTATATAATATGCGAGACAAATAATTAATAAACCAAGCTACCAGATGTGTGTGTGTGTGTGAGAGAGAGAGAGAGAGAGAGAGAGAGAGAGAGAGAGAGAGAGAGAGAAAATGATGGCTTTATATTTTTCAAGGACAAAAACTATTATCCGCAAAATTTCGCAGTATCCACGGTTATCGCATTTTATCGAGAGAACAATAGTTCTTAATTGGAAACTCAGTCGCCATGTTTCCGCGTCTATCGAAAGCACCCTAACCTAGACTTCGTTTTTCCCCTATTTCTATCCTCTCTCCCAAAAATTCTCCTCTCTATTTTCATAATCACTCTATTTCCTTTGCGCTCTCTTTACTTACATAATTCGAAATCGTCAAATTTCGAGACTTTTAATTTTACGTTGAAACGACGAGAAACTAATTCTACTCTCTCTCTCTCTCTCTCTCTCTCTCTCTCTCTCTCTCTCTCTCTCTCTCTCTCTCTCTCTCTATCGTGTAAACAAATAGTATGTCATTATTGTATTCTGAAATGTTATAGTCAAGGACAAACGGAGAGACCTTATAAAGCTTTCGCGTTGGCGGATTAATATCGTCAAGTCCGATATACGTATGTATAATATTCTCTTTACGCGCTCATCTATACGAGAAAAAACGTTAGGGAAAAATATAGGAAACAAGAGAGAGAATGAAATGGGCGTCGTCCAGGAGAGGATTTATTTCGAAAAGAGTGTAGAGATTGAAGAGAGCGGGGGGTGGGGGAGGCAAGGTAGAAGGGTGGTGTTGAAAGAAAGGAGAATATAGTAAAGAAGCAACGTTTTCTACTTTTTCCCCCTTCTCTCTTTCTCTCTCTTTTTTTTTCTTTCTTTCTCTTTCACGATTATCGACTTTCCATCTTGAACTGTAAATTTTTAATTAATCGCTTCAAATCGTATCTCGTTCGATCATTGATATTAATCATTTGAAATTGGAAGTTGATTGATTATGATCAATGAGAAACGTCATTTCTTTCTGTTTTTTTTATTTTTTTTTTTTTTTGACGTACGAATATAAAAACAATCGAAGTCGAAATAATCGAAAAAGATCATCGTTGCGAATCGTCGACTTTAATCTTGGCATTCTAGTGATCCCCGACAATCGATATATGCGAAATCGACCGATTACGTTGCGGTCTCATGCAGCAAAAGGATTCGTGTTCATGTTCCGAGAGAGACGACACACGACATACAACGTTCAATTTCGATCGATATGGATACGAGTGAATTAATGGACTTATCTAGGGGGTCTTGAACGTATATATATGCATATATGTATATCCATACATACATATATACATACATATATATATATGTATATACAAGAGAACGTGACTATATTTATTATACTCCTTTCGAAAGAGAATCTTTAAGCTATATATATATGTATGTATCGTATGTAGGTATATATTCAATGATGTATCTATCGTTAATTATCGATCGTACGTACATAGAATGTCGCATAGAAGTAACCAGTAAATTCGAAACTTTCAACGAGGGGACCCGTAATGCATGATTCATACCGCAAGCTGTTTTCTGGCAAGAGAGAGAGAAAGAGAGAGAGAGAGAGAGAGAGAGAGAGAGAGAGAGAGAGAGAGAGAGAGAGAGAGAGAGAGAGAAAGAGAGACAGAGAGAGAGAAAGAGAGAGAGAAAGAGAGAGAGAGAAAGAGAGAGAGAGAGAGAGAGAGAGAGAGAGAGAAAGAGAGAGAGAGAGAGAGAGACAGAGTGAAAAATGTCTCTTCTACTGCGGCCGAGAATGCGGATATTTGTCTTGAACGAATATATAATTTCGATTTCCAGGAGCTCAACGAAAAGTTGTTACGGTCTAATCCAAGATAGATAGACCGGTATATTGAAAAACTTTTTCTTTGCTTTTTTTTTTGTTTTTTTTTCTTTTTTGAGACTTTTATTCTTTCATTCGCCGACCTATTTATTCATCCAATTTTAGATCGTATTTCTGCTTGATATTAACATATTGTTGATCAGTTCCATTATACGCAAAAAGTAATAATACGTTTCACGCTCCGGATGCGTTCATAATTGAATTAAAATTGTCATTAAAATATTACAAATTCGAAGAAAAATTGTTAATACATCGAAATAATCCGAACGCTTTTTCAACGTAGAACGAACGGATCGATATTATTATCTGTATAATAACGGTATTATTATAAAATAAAATTGTATGTATAAAATTAATAATTAACGTGATTTGTATTCATGTAAAAAAAAAAAAAAAAAAAAATATTCGTGATATCACAGTCTCAAAATATGTTTAATAATATCAACTATAAAATAGCGACATATAATAATAATAATAATAATAATAATAATAATGATGATGATGATGATGATGATGATGATGATGATGATGGATAATAATAATAATAATAATAATAATAATAATAATAATAATAATAATAATAATAATAATAATAATAATAATAATAATAATAATAATAATAATAATAATAATAATAATAATAATAATATAGCGACATACAAATAAAAACGAGTATTATAAAAAGTTTGTTACTTCCTTATATTGTCACATATATTGTTGCAAAGTGGTTAACAATGACTTGAATCTCGCGCGTATCATCATCCTTGCGATCCGCGTCGATTATGAATGCTCTCATAAGCATTCAACGGAACCTTCGCCGGTAAAAGTCTGCTTCAGCGAGATAACAAGCCGATTTATAAGTGGAGAGAGAAAGAGAGAAAGAGAGCAAGAGACAGATTGTATGTACGTGCACTCGAATATCTTTCTCACGATGTAGACTTGTGCATGTGCGGGTATGAAAGAGTGAAAGAGAGAGAGAGAGAGAGAGAGAGAGAGAGAAATACATAAAAAAAAAAAAAAAAAAAAAAAAAAAAAAAATAAATAAATAAATAAATGAAAATAAATAAAAATACATAAATAAATGAAAATAAAAATAAAAATGAATAAAAGAAAAAATAGTAGTAGCATTGTTTCACGTGGTTAAAGAAAAGTTAGAAACCGATAATACCGATCGAGAGTGCGTATAAACCGTTAGACATTCAAATCGATCGTTGCACATGTGCATACGCCTTTTTTTTTCTTTCTTCCGGAACACATTATCATGAAACAATTCGGAAGTATAATATTTAGTTTTATCTCATCTATAAGTTCGTTCGATTATCATCGCCATAGTTCGAGTTTAAATAAGATTTCAATAAACTCTTTAGCCCTGAATAAATATATACAGACGAATATAGTTCTAGTAAAGGGATCGATAACTATGAGTACGTTATTACTTCTGATGGGAAAAAGAAGACTGACTCAAATATACATATATTTATATATATATATATAAAAATTGAGTACGTTATTATTTCTGGGGGAAAAAAAGAAGGCACTATGTAGTAACACTGACATGACATATAACATGACACACACACACACACACACACATATATATACATATTTTTTCTTTTAGTTTTTTTTTTTCGCGCTAATAAACGACAGACAACGATGATGTTTGCTTCTACTGCTCCACTTTTGAAAAATGACATGATCCAAAGGACAATCAATATCGACAGTTCCATTGTCGTTTCTATGTTGCATATTAATATTTCTATTCGTGTAAATACGTTCCAAATTATAAAGCAGCTAGATAAAATGAATGATCGATGCTTGGCTACCGTCGTCGTCTCCTTCTATGTTTCGAGAGAGATTCGATCGATGAAGGCTACGTCAAGGACACGAGATTCTGATCGAAATACTTTTTCCGAACGTACACATATAAATATGTACACGTATGTATGTATTTATGTACAAACCCGTATAGAATATATATAAGAATATAATTTTTCTAGATTATTTACTTAGAATTATTCCACTGTTAGAATTAATAGTTTCAAAGATTAAAAATCTGACGTGTTAAATGAGCAAGAGAAAACGTTAGAAAATATATGTCTAACATTTCAATGCAGTAGGGAAAGAAAATGAAGAGACGAGGAACATACGTCATACGGAACGACCGTTACGATACTTCTGATCCTCATGGATTTAAAAGTGTTTGGTGTAGTGAGTAAAGAAGACAAAGGAGAAGGAGAGGTAAAACGGAGAGCATTAGTTAGCAAGTGTGAAAGTACGTGTGTTGTGTGTGTGTGAGAGAGAAAGAGAGAGAGAGAGAGAGAGAGAGAGAGAGAGAGAGAGAGAGAGAGAGAAATAGAGAACAAGAGTCAATAAGATTGTAAGAAACGATGTTTATACCGGCAATCTGTCCATGAATTAGACGAGGATAGAACGACCGGTACAAATCGTTGTCGGTTTTAAAGCAATAGCACGAGGCGTTCGATAGTTTACCGTGAGAAAGAGAGAGAGAGAGAGAGAGAGAGAGAGAGAAAAGGATGCAAAAAAGCGCCAACATGGCGCCGCACCCAACAGTCACGAGGAAATTTGCGAAAAATTTGAGAAAAAATCAAATCTCGATAGTTCCGAAATTCACCGCACATATATGGGAACGTCGCAGTGATTGGAAGAAAAATATAGGAGATGGAGACGAGAGAGAGAGAGAGAGAGAGAGAAAACCGGTCGCGAGGCTGCGACAGTATGAAGGTTGTGACGGTGTAGAGATGTAGAGGGGCGGAAAAAGGAAGGAATACGAAATAGAGATAAAGAGGCGGCAGTGGGGGATGGGGTGGGGTGGAAAGAGAGCCTACGCGCGAATATTTTAACGGTCGACTTAACGAAGGGCTGCTGTTCAAATCTATGTCGATACACTCGCTAGAGAAAGAGAAGAAGATTGATAGAAAACAGGGAAGAGAGATGCGAAGGAAAGGGAAGGGAAGGGAAGGAAAGGGAAGAGTGGGGTGGGATGGGACGAGGAGAGAGACCGTTCGCGGCAAATTTCGCGCGTAAGAGAGAAGAGATCGCGTTTGAGAAAAAAGACGAGAAGCCGCGAAATTTTGAAAATTCTCCTTTTCTCTCTCTCTCTCTCTCTCTCTCTCTCTCTTTCTCTCTTTCTAACTATTAAGTTATAACGATAACGACAACGATGGAGAACAAACAAGACGACGACGACGACAAAACTCACCGTCCGTTCTCTTGATGTTTATGCTATTGCCGGTCTCGATGTTGCACATGCCGCGGTCCATGGTCATTTAGTCGTCCGGCTGCATAAAAAAAGACGATGTTCCTTTTCTCTCGAATTCAGACGTTCTCCTCTTCTGGAAGAATGGTGGCCGATCCTCGGCTAGGAAAGAGCCGTTGCCGTGGGGGTGTACGCTTGCTTCTGCCGCCGTCGTTGCCGTCGCGGGCACGTTCGAGTCAACGAAAACGGTCGGAAACCGTCGAGAGAAAGAGAGAGAGTGAGAGAGAGAGAGAAAGATAGATAGAGAAAAAGAGAGCAACGGCGCTTGCGGTGGCGCCGATCGTAAAGACCGATCGCGACGTTTCCTTAACTCGGCCAACGAACAAGAACGAGCGTCACTGTATTCTTTCTTCTTCGTCTTCTTTCTCTTCCTTTCGTATCTATTGGTACAACGTAAAACAGGCGGATCTCCTTTTCCTTTTTCTTTTCTTTTTTCTTCTTTTTTTTTTTTTTTTTTTTTTTTTTTTTTTTTTCAGGACTCGCGTCGTCTCTCGAAAAGCACACGCCCGATTGTCGCTTTGAATGTCGTTGACAACGATAAGTATCTCCCTGAGCTTGCTACCTTCCTTTCTTCTTCCTCTTTCTGATAATAGTAGTAGTAGTAGTAATAGTCGTCGTCGTCGTCGTCGTCGTCGTCGGTTAACGCGACGACTATCAACTCGAGACGCCGCTCGTCTTCGTTCTCGTCCTTCTCGACGTTAAAACGAAGCGCGCTAAAGCGCCGACCGCGATAGCTCTAAACGTACACAGAGATAACGGGTACACGCTTCGAGATCGCCTTTACGAATTACATCCGGGGAAGGTACATTGAATCGCGCGAGAGACAGACGTTCGCTTTTCTGCCGGGTTACTGCCAGTGTCCGTTATTGACAACGGAAGGATCGCGAGCGCCAACTCGCGGTCGGCCGCGTGCGCTGAATCTCTTGATCCGCCACCTGGCGGATTCGACCGTCGACTGATCAGATCTTATGCTTTGTGAAAGCGCTCGAAGCGCCATCGTTCGATTTTAGTTCGAAACATTTAATTTCGATCGGCGCGCGCAACTTGCGCGGAATTTTTTGAACTATTTCATTATAATATTTATGTATATATATATATATATATATATATATCAAACTAAAATCATACTACAGGGTTTTCTCATTAAATAGCCGCTTCTGTAGTTTCTAATTACCTACGTGTTTATCATCTTTCAGTGTCCATCCATTTTCAATTCTCTCTGAAAGAAAGAAAAAAACTAAGAAAAATAGTTAAATAAATGTTTTACCGGCTAAATAGTTAGGTAGACGGATAGAAAGATGGATATAGAGAGAGAGACATATACACACACATACAGAAAGAGAGAGAGAGAGAGAGAGAGAGAGAGAGAGAGAGAGAGTGAAAGAGAGAGGGAGTGAGAGAGATAGATAGAGAGAGAGAGAGAGAGAGAGAGAGAGAGAGAGAGAGAGAGAGAGAGAGAGAGAGAGAGAGAGAGAGAGAGAGAGAGAGAGAGAGAGAGAGAGAGAGAGAGAGAGAGAGAGAGAGAGAGAGAGAGAGAGAGAGAGAGAGAGAGAGAGAGAGAGAGAGAGAGAGAGAGAGAGAGAGAGAGAGAGAGAGAGAGAGAGAGAGAGAGAGAGAGAGAGAGAGAGAGAGAGAGAGAGAGAGAGAGAGAGAGAGAGAGAGAGAGAGAGAGAGAGAGAGAGAGAAAGAGAGACAGAGAAAGAGAGAGAGAGAGAGAGAGAGAGAGAGAGAGAGAGAGAGAGAGAGAGAGAGAGAGAGAGAGAGAGAGAGAGAGAGAGAGAGAGAGAAAGAGGGAGAGAAACAGAGAGATCATTAGATTATCGTAGTTGCTAAAACGGGTTTGCGTTTTGTATAAACGCGTTGATATATATATATATATATATATATATATCAACAAAAAAGAGATCATTTTACTTTTGATTAAATATATTTTTATGTGTGTTTAAAAGTATAAAATGTTTATTATATATATATTATTTATTAAAATTTTGTCGACGATGGTAATATAGCTTGGCGCACCCACGACTTTAATTCCTCTAAGTCAAAGTCAACGTCTGGAACGACTACTCTTTCGATTATATGCTTTACCCTGAAATTATATGAATATAAAAAATTATGTGATCTCGTGCGATTAGCGTGACATAAGACTTACGTTTCTTTTCGTTGAACTTCGGGTATACGCGAAGGAAGTGTTCCCTGTTTTACGTTCTTAAAAATCTATATTCGTTAAAAAAATTAAAAGGACAAATTGTTCATTGTATACAATGAAAATTCGCTTAAATTAAAAATACCTCTAAGCTGCGCTTTATAAGTTGTTCGCTGAGACCAGCACTTTTTGCTACAGAGTGTGCAAAACTGCAAGTAGTATTTCCAACTACCAAGCGATAAAGAAATGCTAGAGACTCGTCATCGTTGTTCGTTATGAATTCAAAAGTCTGGAAACAATAAACGCGATTTGACATAATACTCTGACAAAAGTAACGAGCAGGAAATGATTATGGTACTTGGGCCTCTATCATCGGATTTTCAGGCAACAGCTTTGTTACACGATGAATGTGAGTTGCAGCGAATACGTGAGGACAATAAATGGCTCTCTCGACAAAGCTATCTAGAACAGCAGCCAGTAATGACAGACCATTTGTCTCGGATGTGCCTTTGCCAAACTCATCCATTATTATAAGCGAATTTGGAGTTGATGCATACAATGCCATATTTATCTGTTAATAAAATATTATTGTCAGAATCTATTCGATTTATTTATTCTTAAATTTACCTGTCGAAGAGTTTGTAAAAAAGCACTCGCATCTAATGAAATACTATCTATAGTAACGATTTGCGTTAATATATGAGTCATAACACCAATTGTCGCAGATTCAGCAGGTACGAAACAACCGATATGAGCCATGAAAACTATAAGTGCCACCTGCTTAAGATATATACTCTTTCCGCAAGCGTTCGGACCGGTTATAATTTTGACGAGGCTTTTCCCTTGTCCAGAATAAATATCGTTCGGTACATATGTGGTATGAAATTCTTGTAAAGGATGTCGTCCTTGTTTCACGGCTATAACTTGAGACTTGACCATATTTGGTCTCACGTAATTATGATTCCGTGCCACTTGTGAGAAGGACAGCAATCTGCCGGAAGAGAAAGAAATTTTCTAATGATAGACCATACACCCGGCAATCGTTTCTACGACTATCATCTAATCGACAGAGAATGGTGAACGTTATTCGCTTTTATAACGCAATTTTTGTCTGACGTAAGAGACGTCATGTTAAAATCTGACGTCAAGATTATCCGATGTCATTCGACCTTTATTTATTTTCTTTTATTCAATAAATTCTATAAAAAATATTTACTCACGTGTCTAATTCTGCACACAACTGTATAGCACCTAATATAGAATTTGCGTGTTTATTTATATATCGTACCAATTTCAACATAATTTCACTTTGTCGTTTTGTTATTTTCGACATGATATCACCTATACTATTATCTAATTCTATAAATTATAAATTAGACATAATAATATACATTTAACAATTCGAATAAAATGACGATAAATTAGAATATAATTTCTTGTCACGAACCTCTAGCGCAAGGACTCTTATAATAATGCACACCATTTATTATAAATTTGAATTCTAAACCAGGAATGTCATCCGTTTCTGGTGGAGTACGATTCCATTGTTTAATAGCCAATACGTAGCCGATATTTGGTAGATAAACCATGTTGCAACTTGTAACAGATGTGGGAAGATTATCCTGCATATCTTTTTCGCCCATTTTTGTTAAGAGTTGAGGTAAAGCATGTTTTAGATTACGTACTACAAAAATAAAATTATGAAGTTAAAGTAGAACTTAGAAGAAAATAAAATTCATTAATTAAAGAATTATCCTACGTTCGTCTAATTGAGGATCAACGTCGGATCTAACAACAAATGTATTTTCACGTCTGCTTGTTTCAAAGTCAACTATAAGTTCAATGAAATATTTCACGTAATGCATCTCATCCGTAATAATATTTACTATCTTTCTGAATAATTGTATCTTATTGTCATAATTCTCACAAATATAGGCGATGTAAATTATGTTAGTAACAGTCTGCAAAAGTTACATTTCAATTATAATACTAACGATCTTAATTAATAAGTTCGGAGATAACAAGACAAACTTTATGCAATCTCTGCCAATCGGAAGCTCTCGCTCTTGGACCTAAATAACGGCTAAGTATTGCGTTTGTTAAACGATAAATATCTTTCAAACATGTTGTTAAATTTTCAACGACACTTTGATTAGTTGGATCCAAGAAGAAATCTATCACGTCATATCTTCGATTGAGTATGTCGATATCTCTTGTTGGACGTCGAATTGTTTTCCTATGAAAATTAATAAATATATCTTACAAGAAGAATATGTATATATATATATATATATTTGTTTTGTTTTTAATTTCATTAATTAATTATATTTTAATTAATTGAAAAATTAATACAAACCATAAAAACTGTACACCCGGTCTCGATTGACAACAATTTAAGAGTGCGAATAAGCTACCGCTTTGTATTTTCGTAGATGCATTACCGAATTTGAAGAAACTTGGATGATATTTTGTTTGGACGATATTTAATGCTTTATAAGAGTCGTCATCGATCATTACAAGGTTTTCTCTTTTTTTTAGATAAAAGAAAAATAACAAAAGGAGAATTATTAGAAAAAGAAGTTAAAAACAAAATAGAAAATATTTTTGAAGAGAAAATTAAATAAGATAAGATTAAAATAAGATACTTAATAATTATAATAAGATATTTACAAAGTAATGTAATTCAAGGAGATAAAAGATGCTTTGCCGGAAGGATCAAGAGCAATAGTATTCCAATGTTTATCGATAAATCTTAAGAGTAATCCTAAAGCGTGGATCATCGCATGAGACTTAAAATCTAGCAAAGCATTTAAAAATGTAACTCTTTCAGAATTTTCAGCATCTTTTGGTTCCGAATCGAGTTTTAGGCATCGAACTCGATGATAACAAATATCATAGTTATTTTCTTTTTTCGGTAAGGCTTTAAATATTGTTTGAATCGATCGATCGCTCGAGCTAGAACTTTGATTATCCTCTATTGCATCCGCAACTACGAGCTTTTTTAAACAATTAAGAAAATCCTCGAATATTCCAAGTATCGTGACAATGTAATGCGGTTGACATTGTCTATAAAGCATTTTTGTAATATTGAAATTAACGACATCATCGTGAGTGTCCTCCATTACAAATAATTCTGACGTTACGATGTTATAATAAGCTGCACCCAAACGATTGTTCAACCACATCAACGTTAAAATGATCTAACAAAATAATATAATATTGAAAAAAAATGATCATAATTTATAAAATGTATGATACTTGCCTCATCTCTATTTTCTAAATTTTCTATGCGTTTTGCATTACTCGTGCTACTCTGTCCAGTCGGTAAATTTCCCGGAGAAGATGTCTCCATTATATTGTCTATCCTTTCGGGGTCTTCCTCGTCGCTGCTCTCTCCAAATAACATTGCTTCGAATTCCGATTGTCTTTAATTATATCCGAATATTTTAATTATCGTAATTAAAGAAAAAAGGAACAATATGGCATTAAGAGTTTGAAAAATTTCGGGATACAAGTAAATTCGAAAAGTAAGATCATTCGTACATACATAACATTTTTCCCAGTATTTTCTTGTAATTTTTTAATGATATTATTTGCTGAAGAAGAAGCAGTTTCAGTATAATTTTCACTATCCATAGTTTTAATGATTTTCTTTTTATTTCTTATCTTTTTTTTTTTTTTTTTATAGAAAAATTACTTCGATCACGGTCAATTACGTTCGATTATACAAACACAAGTACTGTCTACTACTCGAGTGAATTTAATATTTATAATAAAATATAATCTATTATATTTATATAATATTTATATAATTGTATATGTGTTAATGTTTATATAATTAATGATTTACCGCTTCCAAATTAATAAAATTAAATATCAAGGTTAATGTAAAAGGTAAAAATTTAACAATTTAAATAATAAATACTTAATTTGATCTTGTTAGTATTGCTGATGTGTTGTCTACATTATGGCGCGGAAATTGAATTTGAAATTGTATTCTATTCCTATTTCTTATAAATCTAATTATAAAATGTTATTTATTTATTTTTTTTTTTTTCATGGACATATTATATTTATCATTTACGATAAATAATTAAATGTTTGTACACTTAGGTTTGACATGAATAAAAAAGATATCATCGTAACAACGTAATTATTTAATCGAGTACAATTCATTAGCATAATTTTTGTAGCACATATTACCTGTACATAATTACAAAATATGGACCCTAAACCACTTGGAATAGTGTATTCGATGCAACTATTATTCGGCACACAGTTTCGTTAAACTGCATTAATTTATAATGCAATAGCGCATTTACCATATGCTAATAATCTTTGATTCGTTGTTGTACTTATACAAATTATCATATCTTAAATTTAAATACTAAACGAATGTATCAAGAATTACATGGAACACATTTGGTTAGGAGTTAGATCATGTTATTTGTTACATGATAAATCATTATTTGACATTAGTTACACGTACAGATTGAATATTGTTTATGTATAAAAAAAAAAATTTTTTTTTATATATAAAATAGCATCTCTCTATAATAAATTTTAATTTCCGATTATATCGTACCCTACATTTTTTTTTGTTTTTTTTTTTTGTTAATTTCTCTCTCTCTCTTTCTCTTTCTCTCTCTCTTATTATAGATTCTTATTGTAAATATTTCAAAAAAAAAAAAAAAAAAAAAAAAAAAAAAAGAAAAAATATCGAATAGATTCGTACCTATTTTTAATTTTATGAAGAAGTTTGCACAACTATAAAATAAACATTTAACTTGGAATGGGCTGGGGTGGTTGAGGATTAAAGGAAATGGGTCGATAACTCTTCTCCCTCACAAAAGGTTGAACTCCGTTTAATATAAAGCCATTAATGGGATTCCGTTCTTGCTTGATTGGTTCCACTGGGCTTTCATCCTCCGAACTGGCGGCTTCCTCGCTTCGTTCTGGGCTAGCCGACCTATTCAACGTTTTCTCATTCTTTTCATTTTTGTCTTGATTCTTATACATGCATCATTTATATTTTCTTTGTATTTTATATCTACCTCTCCCTTCGAGAAAGTATCATAATTTCGTTTAATCGTGTAAGCCACATCATAATTAATTAATTAATGTCTCAACGAATTATGATCCATCTATGTATTATTATTATATATAGGCACCTTTCTTTCTAGCCCAATACGTAAATTATGTAGAGAAGCACGTACAGCCCGATGCCCGATTGTTTTGTTTTAATCAAAGCGTTGTTAGATGACTAGAAGTGTTAAAACTACTTACTTTACGTTCATTTTAAAACCTGCATGGAATAAAAATCAAAAGCCAAACATTAGTAATAGCTCTCGTAGTGAACGTTTTATACGTATATAACATAACAGGGCTATGTACTTTTCAATGAAAAAAAAATGTTATATGAGTGTAAGAAGAGATCATGCAACATGCTGCTAAACATATTGTCTTTAATATTTAACGTAATCGTTCGCTAATAAAATTTAGAAATTGAATCGTACATTCAATGAATATTCTTCCTAGATCCATTCCAACATTCTACTTATTTGCTTATTTGATTAAATATTATCGATACTGGCTGGCCGGTATTTAAGCATGGAGAAAAGGCAGAGGATTGGTTCGAACCAACATACCTAGAACGTAGAGGTTTGCCTTTGCTTCCTGTTTGTCTAGAATGTGGCCTGGTATTTGGTTGCGATAATTCACTATTGCTGCTGGCTAAGGATGACCTCGCTGCAACGGCACCATGAGCGAAATCCTTTCTATTTGTAGAACACGATTCAACATTTGTTAAGTACATTTTATATTATATATTAAGTCAATCGATGCCAATCACTTCAACACCTGTTACCTGTAATTATCAGACCTAGGCGTTGAATTTAGATTCGTAGCTTTGCCACCGTGGACATTTGCATCGACAAAGACCGCTGAACTCTTTGGAATATTGCAAATGACTTTTGGATGTACAGTGGTCTGTTTATACTCTAAATGAGATGAATTTTCCGGCGTCCAAGCGTAATATTTCGGTCGATAATCTTTGTACTCTCTTTTCTGTTGTTGTTTCGATTCAGAACTAGCGCCTCTTTTCCTATGATGCTCGTCGCTGCTAACGCTATTCTTACGATTTGCCGTTAGGGTTCCAAGCGGAGCAGATGTTGGTGACGAGGCTGATGATGACGGTGCACCATCGGGATCAGCTCGAGACAATTGTGACGTATCCCAAGCAGAAGGCAAACTACTATCGATCAAAGCGTTAGATATTAATATCAAATGTCAAACTGGTATATAGGTATAAATATTACGTTATAAAATCTCTACCTAAGTTGTTCATCCATATTATACAATCGAAGTTGTTGTCTAATATTCGCTTTCTCTCTTGCCCGTTTCCGTTGAAACTCTTCCTCGACTTTCCTCATAGCTTCGAGCTCTCCTTTTCTCTGACGTTCTTTAGCCTCAGCCTCGCGAGACAATTTCTCAGCCAATCTGCGTCTCTCGATTTGCCTAACGGTTGATTGAAACGTAAATCGTTTACCTTTCGAATTATGTTTAGCTGGTGCTTTGATTTCAGAAGATGATTCTTTATTGTCTTGCACATTCTGTGATTGCTCGACGGTAGGCGATGTACTTCTTTGTTTCATCTCGGATATATTTTCGCAGGATTTTGAAAAGTTCGAGAATCTATTATGCGAATTAATACCTCTCTCAGCGAAGGAAGACCTCTCTCCGAAGGATCTCAAGTTTTTTGATTTTCGCGATTTTTCCTCTATCATAGAAGACTTTTTTAGATCGTCCACGACATTCTTTTTATACTTCGATGCGGTATTAACAAAATTTTGTTTCTTTATAGGACCGTTGTTCTTATAATTCAAATTCTGTGGTTGGTATACCGTACCATTGGCTTCTGGTAAATACATGACATGACCACCGGAAGCTAAATAAGAAAATGATGGAGGTTTCATGATTACAGGGAAGTCGTTTCTGTCCTCAGAATCTTCTTGGTCGTCGTCGTCGTCATCGCCATCAACGTCCTCATCATCAAAGTCTTGTTTCCATCCAGAAGGCGAAGATCGAGTCACGTCCGTAATTTGATTGAGTTGCAATGAGGTTGGTGCACTACTGGACAATAGCCAATTGTCATCGAGTACGTCGCTGGCACGTTTCCTTTCGAGATCCAACGGACCGAGACCGAATGCTCCTGACATCGATCTCTTTAACTTTTGCAGGGAATTGAACGCTGATCCTTCCTTACCCTTTGCTTCAGGATTATAAAGATACATCCTGTTGTCATCACGTGGCAAAGAGAGAGAAAAGACGTGAGCTTTCGGTGTAAATTTTAATGGTGCTGGAATTGGAGGTGGGGAATCTACG
This sequence comes from Vespa mandarinia, assembly GCF_050613455.1. Classification (NCBI taxonomy): domain Eukaryota; kingdom Metazoa; phylum Arthropoda; class Insecta; order Hymenoptera; family Vespidae; genus Vespa; species Vespa mandarinia. Next base: position 3,847,128 of record NC_140816.1, on the reverse strand, counting down.
CCAGCATCGCTGCTTGATTCTTCGCCTAGATCTTGTTGAGGAGTCCACGTGGGTCTCGTTGCCGGTGTCTTTATTCTGTTCATCGTACTAACGTCTAGAGAATCGTCGTTACCAGCTCCAGCGTCTCCGGAAATACCTGAATCTCCTGATTTGTCGTGCGAACTTCGAGGTCCCAAAGCTATCAATGGTGGAGGTGGCCTCGATAAACGTTCGATCCTTTCTTCGAACATGACCTACAATATATATATAGTTTGTAGTTTTATCATTTTTTTTTTTTCATATAAATTAGTTTTACGTTAACTTACTGGAATTTCTTCACTAGCTGTACTCATCGTTGGTCCAGGTGCTTCCAACGCTGATAATAATCTCCATGCTGCCGAGGGAGAAAATCTTGGTATTTCTAATTGTTTTTTCGGAAGCGTAGGTCGAAGTTTCAACGAGATATCCTCTGGTCCACTTTTTATCTGAAATTACAATTCGTCGTTATCGAATCGTACAATCGTTTAATTTGTCAATGTACTCGTTAGAACTTACTTCGTCACCGTCGTCCATGGTGTATTCGTTCGATCTGTTGATTTCTCTAACCTGTAATCTCGACTGGATGTGGTGGATTTGTTGGTCTACGCTATTTCGTGATTCTTTGGATAAGGCCTCATCCATGCCAAAATAGAAGGTCTTTGGCGTTGACTTTTCTGTACGCGGTAATCTGTGAAGAAAAATTTGTATTTTATATCTGATACTTCAGAAAATTAAAAAAGGATCATAGCAGTAGTCTTACATGTGCCAGTTCTCGACTGGTTCTTTCGTTTCTGAAATTTTCGTGAGTTCTTTGGCGTTTGGATCCTTCTTTTCTATCAACATCTCACCATCCGACCATCTCTTTTCAATGTTCTTAGTATCATTCATTTTTGTCTCTCTTTTACACCACTTGAGATCTGAATTTTCTTTGTCCCTTCCTTTATGTTCCTGTGGTTCCGGCGTACTTTCCCTACCAGATCCTTGTCCTCGATCATTGAATTTATCTCTACTGCGATGTCTTATTGGACTTTCCGATCTGCTTCTTCCAGTATCGACGACATCCTCAAATTTTTGATTTTTCGCTGGATCATTTGATCTCAGATAATCCTCAAAATCTCTCCTTTGTTTGTCCGAAAATCTATCTTCGATGGAATGTCCAAGCGTATCGAGCCTCTCCTTCAATGGCTTTTTGCCTTGATTCGTAGCTTCATCTTCAAAATTTGTCGACCTCTCAACGTTCCTCTTCTTATTAACTACTCCATTATCTTCTCGTTCCTTTGAGCAATCCTTGCTCCTTCCTACATCATTCCTACGTTCCTCGTACGAGGTCATCTTGTTTTCCATTCTGCTACATCTTTCCACTATAAGTCTCCTCTCCTCGTTCATGCGCGAAACGATTCTATCTGAAAGGATGAAAATTACCATTCTCAACGATCCTCTAGAGAAAGATATAAATTTCATTTAGAAATAAGGATTAAAGAGATAACTCGACTATACCTTCGACAGTTCGTTCCTCGACGGTTGTCGTCTTGGAGTTTTTCTTTTCCGTCTTTTTATGTTCCTCGTTGATCAACTTTTCTTTCGTGCTCTTCGAAGGCTCCACATTCTTACGTTCTAAGGACGCAACGTTAGAGGAATCAAGGGGACTGGCCGATTTCCTACCACAGTTCAGCTTATTCCTCACTTTCCTAGCTACCTGCATCAGTTCCGCCTGGAACTCGGGGCTGCTCATACTCCTTTGAAGTGTGTTTTTGCCATCGAATCTTTTCGAACGTCTCAACTCGTCTCTGCACCATCGATCCTGTTGTTGTTGCTGTTGCTGTTGCTGTTGTTGTTGCTGCGATTGCGACTGTTGTGGCTGCTGCTGTTGATCCTGTTCCCGCCAGGATGGCCTCTTATTCTCGCTAATGGAAGAACGTTCGTTCCTCCACCTTCTTTCGTTCTCGAGTGTTGCCTCGTTACGTTCCTGGTGGGATTGCGTGGACAAGTTGGGCATCCAACTGATCTGTGCCCTCTTCGTTTCCGCTCTAGTCTTAAAAAGCCGTGACCTCCTAGGTGGCGGCTGGACTTCTTCCTCGTGTCTACAACGACTATTATCCTGACCAAGTTCCCACTTATAAGAGTCAGGTGACGAACCGTCAGCCATTACATTGCCAGGTGGTGCCGGTGCTTTGTACTTTTTCTTGCCTTTGTATCGACTCTCCCGTTCTCTGGAATCCCTTTCAGGATAATAACCAGTACAATGACGACGTTCTAAACCGTGGTGTTGTCTACTAGTCGTATTGCAACGTTCCGTTGGCGAATATCTTAGGTCTGGCTCGCTACCAAATCTTTTCAATTCCTGCATTTCATTATCCATGCAATGAGAATCGCTTTGATAATGACAACAGTGATGATCGGACTTCCGTGATCTAGATACACCAATGTTCGACGCCGATGTACTTCTGCTACGAAAGACTCCTTGCTAAAATAACAATACTTGTGAGACAATGTCACAACTGAACATCGTTCTAATTGAATCGTATGTTAATTTACATTGAATGAAAAGGAATATTCGTTTGGCTCAACTTTCACGTAACGAGGCAAATTTATAGAAAACTTAACGAGACTTTGTATAATAATGAAATAACGGAGTACACCGAAGGTCACGTAATACATTCCAAGTGTTTCCGGTAAAAAAAGGCTTTCTAAAACGAACGCTTAACCGGGTTATCGATGTAACGCCTGGCTCGTTGCCAACCTTCTCCGAATCCCATATCTTTGAAACGATGCAAAAACGACGAAGGGATATTAGCATTTTTGTAGTATGTAGTTCACGGCGAAGTATCGAAAAAAAAAAGGACAAGATTTCTTTATACGGTTACGATACTCGTATGATTCGTTGGAGAAATGAATCGGTCAGCTTTTACCTTATTAAGGTCACACCGGGATACTTCAAGGTCGAAGCCTTGTAAATGCTCGTAGACAAAACGTTTAAAGTTATATGACCAATCATCTTTTCGATTGATCATTTTAAAGATTAATCATTCTTTTATCGCTAATTTAAGTTTCTTCTTAGCCACGGTAAAAGATTTAAAGACTATGCTGAAACTTTGAGAACATCTTAAAGAAGAGAGAGAAAGATACAGACGCGCACACACAGATGCAGACACAGTTGGTTACCTTATTAAGATCGTGTGGCAACGTCTGCGCCGAAGGTCTGCGTCCACTTATGGTCCCGCCGTTGTGAATAATACTACCATTATTGGTTGCACGGAGCCTTTGATTGGGTGGCTCTGGAAGGACCTTATGTCCAGGCGGCTGCGAATGGTGTTTCGACAGTTCCCGAGGGAAGGTTTGAGTCCATCCACGTGCCATATCTTGAGATAGCCCGTTCGAGGGACACTGTTGATGGGAACTACCGTTGTTACCCATTTTCCGGACTAGTCGTCTCTCTGACGATGAATATCATTCGTTATCCATCTTCCATCTGCAACAGGGAAGTTTCGAAAGATTCTCTGATAAGATTCTCTGATAAACTATCCAAGATCAACAACATTTTACGCTTGTACGTTTAAGCTTGAATCTCTGTGTAATAAAGTTCATTGAAAATCGTCGCGAGAGGTGAAAGAGCACGTCCGGTGTGAGAAAGAAAAAAAAAAAGGAGACAGGAAAGAGCTCACGATGTCTACGCAATCCGGACCGGTTGGTCGGTTATCTTACAGTTAGAAGCGACTTAACTTTACGTTGGATAGACGTCGACCGAGCGAAAAGAGAGAGATAGATAGATAGATAAGTAGATAGATAGATAGATAAAGAGAGAGAGAGAAAAAGAGAGAGAGAGAAAAAGAGAGAGAGTGAGAGAGAGAGAGTACCGATCAAGATGAGTCTTCTCTCTAAAGTAATCTCTTCCATTCACCGGTACCGATGCACCTGCCCAACCTGCACACGCGACCCGTCGATCGCGACCGGTAGTACCGCTAGCCAGTGACTAACAGCAGATCGCAAAGTGCGGAAGAAAAATCCGAGGAAATGCTGCCGCTTCTTAATGAAACCTTTGGCTATAGGGGAAAACTGGATTTCTCTTTGACATATCGCTAGATTCGAGCGGTATCGAGGCAGATGCGTTAAATAATGACACAAACAGGTTCCATCTTGATCTTGATTTATGGAGAATTATCAAGCAGGATCGTTATTCAAGGATAGGATGCGTTGGAAGCAAATTATGTCGTGTGTCGGTATATTCTTAGAAACCTGTTGGATTATAGAAATATTCAAAAACGATAGTCGGCTATAGCCAGATGGTATATTTCTCATATATAAAGCGTGACTCATTTTGTACGAGTTTATTTTCTTTGCTAGAGGAATTAAATTTAAACAAAATGTAATGTACGATCGATCGTATGCATGCATCTATGTATACAGGTATGTATTTATGTTATCCACGTAGGTAGGTTTATCGAAGTGTCATTGTAGAAAATAGTCGTCTTATGGTTGGAATCACGAGGTAACTTTATACCCTAAGCTCGTTACTAGAGTAGTCTCGTCTCTTTCTTTCTTCCGTTCTTCCTTCGGCTGTTCGTCCCTTTAGGATCAGATTCCTCGGCGCTTGGCAAAGGAACGTTTCACTT